>NC_070586.1:520292-565292 GCF_027409825.1 Scomber japonicus | reverse complement strand
CGTCACTGTCATTATGACTATGACAACATGATGTAGATGACAGGTGATGTGATCTACAGGCGGACTGTGTAGTTATTCTATCATATTTACTATATGATTTTAGAAGCCCCTTTTCTTCTGAAGATGAATTCATTGACCTCTTTTATTCTTCCTTTAACAAGGTCTACAGATATATCAAATGAAGGAGCACGTTGATCTTCAGACTCAGGTTATTTATTAATGATGTAATGTACTCAGCAGACATGTGAGGTCATTATCAGCTCCTCTTCAACATCTAGACTGTTGGTCATCTACAGCATCCTGATGGCTCTTCAGTAAATGACAGATGAAAGGTGTGTAAAGCTAACAGCTATGGTAAGCTCTGCATATAACTGGTGGTTGGTGCTTCATGTTTAGTCTCACCATTCTTTAGCTGCTCTCTAATATCTGCTCACTGCTGAGCTCCTTGGAGCTTCCAATCATCTCTGACTTCAATCATCATTGTATGTTACTGCCTAGTTTAATAAGTACAAGTTAGTCCTGATCTCTAGCATTGCTGGCTATGGCCCATCATGCAACAGGGCAGACTGGACAAGTTCACATTGGTAGCTGTTCAACTCTTCATGCCCGTTAGCATCGCTGCTGCTAATGGAGCTCTGGTTTTATTATATCGGCTTATGATTGACATGTTTATTATTCTTAGTGTGCAATAAAGAAACCTGTCATGCTCATTATTTAGTTTCATCTCTTAGATTATTATTATTATTCAAGATAATCCTGAAAATTATGAACCAAACAGTGAAGGATGTGAATTAAATAAAAAGAAAACAATCTACCAAAGTTACAGTCAGTGAACTCACAGCAGAGCCAGTTTACAGTTTGGACTCTCCTGTACAGCAGACAGAAGCTTCTCTGATGAATCAGACAGTTCGTAGAGTCTCAGGTGCAGCTCTGTCAGATGAGGGTTGGACTTCACAGCTGAGGTCACAACTTCACAGTCAGTGTCTGAGAGTCTACAGTAGGTAAGTCTGTAATGACACAAATATTCCAACATATTATCATGAAGTGGCTCAAGGTTCAGACTAACAAGGAGAACACATGTTTGAATCTCAAAAACTAAAATAATGTATTAAAGTAAGTTATTAACAAACTAAATGTAAACTCCATGTGTAATGTGTAGAATCAGTAGTGTAGGGAAGTGCATGGATGAGGGGAAATGTGTGCTAGACAATAACAAACATGAATCAAAGAAAGAAAAGAGATGTTGCTGGTGGAAGAGAGAGGGAGACACTGAGCAGGCCAGCTTTGATAAGGTGATCCAGCCCAAAGCCCAGCTGATGCTTCAGCCTGATGACTCCATTATTAGTGCTGGAAAGGAGCCTCGGGGTGAAGAGTCACCTAGCTCTCCCATACATGCACGTAGAAACGTGATTCAAACTTTAAAACGGAGGAAAATTTGTCCTCTCTGGAAAAATACCAAACTATTTTAACATAAAATCTAAACTTCTCAAACTATGAGCAGTCAAACGAGGAGTGGAAATCACTTTTTCTTCTAAGTTAGAGTGGAAGCAGCAGTTAGCTTGAGTGATAGAAGCAGTAAAAAATAACCTTAATTTTTATTTGTAATTCGAGCTCACGGCCAAACCGTAAAAGGGAGACAAATAATTTTTTGTCTAAATGTAGACATAGGTGTTGGGATTCATAAAATGTGACGTTGACAGGCGGGGTCTGCACAAAATTTAAACGGGGGGGCCGAGACCAGCGGCAATACCTGTCTCGCTCCCCACTGACCCTAATGTAATCGTCTTCTTTTTTCAAAACAATCTCACTCTGTGTTCACACTGAGCTTACTCGCTCATTTTAAGGAATATCTGAATAAAATAAACACTGTCAGAATCTGCCGGCTTCTGTGTCTCTCACGGTGTTTTCGGTTTTTGGACAGGAGTTATGGTTTTCTCACAGTTTGCAATTGTTCGGGACCTTGTCAGAAGCCAAATTCTCTCAACTTAACATCCCTGAAGATATGAAGTGAATGTTAATCATATTTAAGCATAAATAATATTTATTTAAACTTATTAATTAAAGTCTACTTCATTTTTTCCACAGACAGGAACATCACTGTTATGAAATTATTAAGTAAATCTTCAAATAATTTATTTTAAATTACTTGGTTGTATGAAATTATATTATGTACATTTTGTTCATCTTCTATTGATAAATGTTAAATCTTTTTATAAACCACAAATCATATAACTACAATACAAAACAATAAAACTATTTATTTAGTCCACAGTAAACATGAATTAATCACTCCATTCACATGAATGAACCAAACAGTGAAGGATGTGAATTAAATAAAAAGAAAACAATCTACCAAAGTTACAGTCAGTGAACTCACGTCAGACCCAGTTTACAGTTTGGACTCTCCTGTACAGCAGACAGAAGCTTCTTTGATGAATCAGACAGGTTGCTGAGATTCAGGTGCAGCTCTGTCAGATGAGGGTTGGACTTCACAGCTGAGGTCACAACTTCACAGTCAGTGTCTGAGAGTCCACAGGCAGTAAGTCTGTAATGACACAAATATTACAACATATTATCATGAAGTGGCTCAAGGTTCAGACTAACAAGGAGAACACATGTTTGAATCTCAAAAACTAAAATAATGTATTAAAGTAAGTTATTAACAAACTAAATGTAAACTCCATGTGTAATGTGTAGAATCAGTAGTGTAGGGAAGTGCATGGATGAGGGGAAATGTGTGCTAGACAATAACAAACACATGAAGCAAAGAAAGAAAAGAGATGTTGCTGGTGGAAGAGAGAGGGAGACACTGAGCAGGCCAGCTTTGATAAGGTGATCCAGCCCAAAGCCCAGCTGATGCTTCAGCCTGATGACTCCATTATTAGTGCTGGAAAGGAGCCTCGGGGTGAAGAGTCACCTAGCTCTCTCATACGTGCACGTAGAAACGTGATTAAAACTTTAAAACGGAGGAAAACTTGTCCTCTCTGGAAAAATACCAAACTATTTTCACATAACATGTAAACTTTTCAAACTATGAGCAGTCAAACGCGGAGTGGAAATCACTTTTTTTTCAAAGTTAGAGTGGAAGCGGCAGTTAGCTAGAGTGAGAGAAGCAGTAAAACATAACGTTAATTTATATTTTTAACTTTAATATTATTATTATTATTATTATTATTATTACATATAACCATATTTTTTTGTTTGGCCATATCTATCTATCTATCTATCTGTTTATTTTGGTATAAGTCATATGTCAAGTCGAAGAAGAACCAACCGTGTACCAAAATGCCGAGTGCGTAATGATATATGGTTCAACTCTTTTACGCACAGGGCGCACGCCGGTTACGCTTGGAGTTTGTTTATGGACAGCCAAACTTAATAGCTTAGTGTCATACACCGTTGGAAACCTCTGACTATTGGCTAAAAGGTTATCAACTTCATTTCACCGAATATTTCCATTGGCTGGAACAGCAGTCAATCAAAGCCATGTCGTCATTGTTGTGGGTCACATGTCCTCATTGCCTTTGGAGACATGTACTGCCTAAACCTAAACACTGATTGGCTGGTGTGTGGTGTCGTCAGAAGCAGGAGAGGCTCACGGTCGTAAACATCCAGTCACGTGTACTCTGAGATGGACGTGCAGGTCAGGAAATGACGTAAACGGACCGTATATGTTTTGTTATTTGTGTTATTATGTTACGTGTTGGACTAAATACATGTTGACATATTGAGGAAAGTATTCCGGTTTTATGGAAACGGATTTCATATTTCAGCAGAATGGATACTTGGCGAGCTGTAGATAAAGTCCTGAGTCATAAGATGATCGTTGTGGATAAAGGGAAGACTTTGAAGGTATGTAGGCATTATAGCTTTTCTTACTTAGCTCAGGGGCTAGCCGAGCTAATCGCTAATACTATTACGGCTGTGAGCAACCATATAAGTCGTGAGTGGTCTTGAATGAATCAGGAGAATCTAAGCTTTCCAACGATGTACGGCATGAGTATATATGTTTAAGGGTTGGTGTTTAAAACATCCAGAATAACGTGTGGCTACCTCCTAACATCCGTCCCGTCCCGTAGGAGGAACAGCGTGCGTTAAGTGGTTAACCAGTAAGCTACCAGAATTTAACTATAATACAACATTTATATTATTTATATTTGAAGAACTAAACTACTAATCTACACTGATTTATAATGTTAATCACATCTGGACTTACCGAGCCTTTCTGCAGTTCCTCACAGCTGGGATCAGTCTCCGTCGTCCCTCCCCTGATGTGTTGTACTTCAGCAGGTCCAACTCATCCAGAGGCTCCTCTGACATCTGCAGCATGTAGGCCAGAGCTGAGCAGTGGATCACAGAGAGTTTCTTCTCTGATCTGTTCTCTGACTTCAGGAACTCTTGGATCTCCTGATGTACTGAGCGGTCGTTCATCTCCATCAGACAGTGGAAGATGTTGATGCTTCTGTCAGGAGAGATATCCTTACTGTTCATCTCCTTCAGGTTGTTGATGACTCTCTGCATGGTTTCTGGACTGTTGTCTGTCTGACCCAGCAGGCCTCCTAAGAGACTCTGGTTGGACTCCAGAGAGAGGCCATGAAGGAAGCGGACAAACAGATCCAGGTGGCCATTTTCACTGCTGAGAGATTTCTCCATGGCTCTCCTCAGGAAGACATCCAGAGATGGTTTACTGTAGTATTCTCCCAGGAAGTCCTTCAGTACCTCTGTCTTCCTGCTGGTGTAACAGTGGTACATGTAGACTGCAGCCAGAAACTCCTGAACGCTCAGATGAACAAAGCTGTAGACTGGTTTCTGGAAGATCACACTCTCTCTTTTGAAGATCTCTGTACAAACTCCTGATAACACCGAGGCCTCTGTGACATCAAGACCACACTGCTCCAGGTCTTCTTGGTAGAACATGATGTTTCCTTTCTCCAGTTGTTCAAACGCCAGCCTCCCCAGCTTCAGAAGAAGGTTCCTGTCAGCCTCCGTCAGCTCCTGTGGACTCGTCTCATGTCCCTCATCATACTTGTTATTCTTCCTCTTTGTCTGAACCAGCAGGAAGTGTGAGTACATGTCAGTCAGGGTCTTGGGCAGCTCTCCTCTCTGGTCTGTAGTCAACATGCGGTCCAGAACTGTAGCAGTGATCCAGCAGAAGACTGGGATGTGACACATGATGTGGAGGCTCCTGGATGTCTTGATGTGTGAGATGATTGTGTTGGACTCTTCATCACTGAATCTCCTCCTGAAGTACTCCTCCTTCTGGGGGTCAGTGAAGCCTCGTACTTCTGTTACCCTGTCCACACATGAAGGAGGGATCTGATTGGCTGCTGCAGGTCTGGTAGTTATCCAGATGAGAGCAGAGGGAAGCAGCTTCCCCTGGATGAGCTTTGTCAGCAGCACGCTGACTGATGACTTCTGTGTGACATCAGACACGACCTCACTGTTGTTGAAATCCAGTGAAAGTCTGCTTTCATCCAGGCCGTCAAAGATGAACAGAACTTTACAGCCAGCGAGCTTCTCTGCTGTGAGCTTCTGTAATGTTGGATAGAAAACACGGATCAGCATGAGCAGACTGTACTGCTCATCTTTGATCAAGTTCAGCGACCTGAACGAGAACAGAATCAGCAGACCGATATCTTGGTTGTTGGAGCGCTGTGCCCAGTCCAGAGTGAACTTCAGCACTGAGAAGGTTTTTCCAACACCAGCGACGCCGTTCATCAGAACCACTCTGACTCTGTGTAAGACTTCACAGATGTCCTGATCCTTGGTTGGAGCGTCATGGAGGGTCTTCATCTTGGAAGCTGTTTCAAGCTGCCTCACCTCATGTTGGGTATGAACCTCTTCAGTTTCCTGTTGGTCAGGTAAGACTTTAAAGATGTCCTGACACTTGATTGGAGCGTCATGGAGGGTCTTCATCTTGGAAGCTGTTTCAAGCTGTCTCACCTCATGTTGGGTATTAACCTCTTCACTCTGTCCCTCTGTGATGTGGACCTCAGTGAAGATGCTGATGAGGAAGGTTGTAGTTCCTGCTTCATCAGTTCCTTGAGTCACACATTCACATGTGCTGCTCAGACTGATCTGATGTTCATCTAAAACCTCCTGCAGACCACTTTCTGCTGAAAGAGAAGAAAAAAGGTAGAATGAAACAGAAATCAGTGTGACTGTTAATGTTCAGTAGGATAGAGGAGGTAGATTCCTGTTTTCAGAGATGATGACATCAGCAGACAGATCTTCAGTCTTACTTTGTACAGTGCTGGTCTGACTGTCTGTCTGCAGTCCAGCTCTGGTTCTGGATCTTTTTCCACACTTAGGACAGACGGGGTCTTTTGATGAATGAGTAGTCTTCTTATGATGGACCCAGTAGGAGATGATGCACTGTCTGCAGAACCAGTATCCACAGCTGGTAGAAACTGGATCCTTCAGGACGTCCTGACACAAAGAACAGCAGGACAGCTGCTCCTCCACAGAAACAGCCCTCCTCTTCCTCTCTCTGTGGACATGAACACATTCTTTATGTCACATGACATTAGTGGAGGCCAACCGACAGCTCACAAGCTGCATGCAGCTCTTTCCCCACATAAACAGTCCAGACTGTCAGTATTTACACACTTACACACTTTCTGTTCTTCAGCCTCTGGGATTCAACACATTCAACTTGAAATAAAATAAAATAAACTACAATCACAAGAGTTCAACAGTAATTAGACAGAGACAACAATGTGTCAGCAAAGGCAGAGAAGAAGAAGAAGACTGCAAGCTAGTAAACATGGATGTGACAAACTACAATTCAAATGATTATTATGGTTATTAATGATTGCATAATAAACCTGTGCTGTGTGAAGTTTAAGATGGCTCCATGTCATAAAGAAGACTGTTATAAAATAAAAGCCACCAGGAGATGAAAATAAAGGCTTTTATTAAAAATACAATAATATATAAAAGAACAATGTTTATAATGTAGATTATCAAATGATATTAAACTGAATCATCTTCAGGTCAGTTTACAGTAGAAACAGTCTCTTACTTTGTGTCTGAGGGTCCAGGTTCATTACTGAAGTGTGGAGGTTCACCTTTAGACCGGTCACTCTTCATAGACAGACAGCTGGATATTACAGACTCTGCTCCGTCCTCCTCTTCCTCCTCTTTCTTCATCTTCTGGAGTCTGAGAGGTAAACCAGTAACACTGGAGACACACACACATACACAGTATAATAAACCCAGTCCTGCCTCTCAACTTAGTAGCTTCTTATTAGTTGACATGACTTTAACTACAACCATGTGTGTTTTCTAGTCATCACAAAGAGAAACTTTGACTCTGGTTTAAATCCAACAAACACACTTCAGATAAACATGTGTGCTTCTTAACTGTGACTTCTCTCTATTTAGAGCTCAGCAGTGAGTCACGTGACATCGCTGTGAGGACGCACAAACCAGGAAAACAACAACAGGAAACAACGTTTAACACCTCAAACTCTGTCATTTCACATTTAATCAACTAAACAATGAATGTGATCAATAATCATCAGATTGATCAATAATGACAGTAATCATTATTTACAGTCCTGATATTAACACTCACCTGCCTCACACTGTTTTCCTGCTTCTGCTCTGATGACTGAACAGACTTTCACCTTTACTCCCTACCTGTCTGCTCCTCCCTTCTTCTTTATTAGAAGTCACATGAGTGTAATTTATGATCTTTGTGAAGTTTTATGACTGTTGGTCTGCTGTTTGGTACAAACAGACACAAAGACTTCCTCACTGTAGTAAAAACACTTATTGTCCAGTAAAGGTGTGTTCTGTGTTAACAGATAAATGTGCAGCTACAGTCCACAGGGAGACTAAACTAAACCCTCTGACAGTAATGATCATAATACTGGAACTCAGACTGGGTCACCAATGTTCCTCTGCCAGCAACAACTGTCACACTTCCTGTCCAACTCCTCACCTCAATATACACAAACTACAAGAAAACCTCTTTATTTTGTTCTCTATCAGTAATAATATATATAACAGTCTTATTGTAACCAGAACATATATCAGTGATGAAAGGAGGTTTCTACTACAGTACTAGTACTACAGTATGTTTACTGGTTCTCCTAGAAGAAGGACTAAATACTGCAGAGTCCCTCAGTATGATCCAATCCTCTAACAACATTTCTACAAGACACCAAAAACAAAAGAGCTCAAATGTTTTGGTTCTGTCATTTCATACTTATATCTACTTTCTGTCATTTGACATTTACACACACAAATAAAACAGTCTAATGATGGAAAGTTATTTGTCTTTGAGCTCTTTGTGACAGCAGATCAGGTTTGGCTGCTATCAAAGTATTACAGTATAACAGAGTAGTTAGAAACACAGAGGCTCCTCTTCCTCTTACTGACTGATCCAGAGAAGCTGTACTGATGTGATGTGTTGTAGTACTCAGCACAGCCACCAGAGGTCAGTGTGTACCGGTGGAACAGGCAGCTCAGAGTGGGGGGGGGGGTTAACATTACAGGACTAGTACAACAGAGAAATGCTTCTGACTGTGTTTGGGAGTATTTTAGGTTGAACTACATGATTTGATTGAAGTGTCAGTCTGCCTCCACCTGCACATCATCAGTGTTCAGCCTGCTGATTGGTCCTCAGGTCCTCCAGCAAGGTGAGTCTATCTCTGCTCCTGTCTACTCATTATTCTATCAGATACAAGTATTTAAACCCAGACACACTTTAATAAGTAGCATCAATAAAGTCAGCAGCTTCCCTCTGTGATTTATTCTATGCATTGGTACTTTGTCACCTTTCTTGTTAGTTTTTAATGCTTTTGTTTGTTTGTGTCTGTTTTTCTTTACTCTTCAGTTTTTATGTTGTATGTCTCACAGTAGGAGGAGCACTCAGTAAGCCCTCATGGCTTTTATTGATCCTTCTGCACATTTCTCTTTTGTTAGTTATTGTTTTCTTTTCTTCATCTCAACAAGTTCTGCATATATCACTTTTCTTGTATTGTGTATTATTTTTCTTTCTGTGCAATAAATAAACGATATAAACTATAAACTAGAGTCTGATGATTGTATGAAGAGTTTTCACAACTCAACATGATGGATGGAAATCAATAGAGATATTATTTGATTCCACGTGTTCTTCTTTCCTGTTAAACCTGCTGCCTACATTACCCACAATGCAGTGCTACTGGATTCCCTCCACCACACAGATCTGAGTGTTATGAAATAATGAAGTCAATGCTCAGACTACAAAAAGATAATAAAACAAATATTGTTGTAATGTAGATTATCAAATGATATTAAACTGAATCATCTTCAGGTCAGTTTACAGTAGAAACAGTCTCTTACTTTGTGTCTGAGGGTCCAGGTTCATTACTGAAGGTTGGAGGTACACCATGAGACCGGTCACTCTTCATAGACAGACAGCCGGATATTACAGACTCTGCTCCGTCCTCCTCTTCCTCCTCTTTCTTCATCTTCTGGAGTCTGAGAGGTAAACCAGTAACACTGGAGACACACACACATACACAGTATAATAAACCCAGTCCTGCCTCTCAACTTAGTAGCTTCTTATTAGTTGACATGACTTTAACTACAACCATGTGTGTTTTCTAGTCATCACAAAGAGAAACTTTGACTCTGGTTTAAATCCAACAAACACACTTCAGATAAACATGTGTGTGCTTCTTAACTGTGACTTCTCTCTATTTAGAGCTCAGCAGTGAGTCACGTGACATCGCTGTGAGGACGCACAAACCAGGAAAACAACAACAGGAAACAACGTTTAACACCTCAAACTCTGTCATTTCACATTTAATCAACTAAACAATGAATGTGATCAATAATCATCAGATTGATCAATAATGACAGTAATCATTATTTACAGTCCTGATATTAACACTCACCTGCCTCACACTGTTTTCCTGCTTCTGCTCTGACGTGAAATGGCGTCTGACAGAACACTTGAAACTTTAACTTCCTGTCTGTTTGTTCCACTTTTTCATTTACTGCAACTTACGTGTGTGCATGTGTGTTTCTGTGTGACTGTGAGTGAGGGGGGAGGGGAGTGATCACAGCAACTTCAAAACATTTTCTCCTACTTTGAAATATGAATAAAAAATACATTTATAGTTAATAACTGTGCAGCACCTTCGTTCAACTGAGGTTTAATCTGTTAATGAATGTGATCAATAATCATCAGATTGATCAATAATGACAGTAATCATTATTTACAGTCCTGATATTAACACTCACCTGCCTCACACTGTTTTCCTGCTTCTGCTCTGATGTGAAATGGCGTCTGACTGAACACTTGAACCTTTAACTTCCTGTCTGTTTGTTCCTCCTTCTGCTTTACTGGAAGTCACGTGTGTGTGTGTGTGTGTGTGTGTGTGTGTGTGTGTGTGTGTGTGTTGTGTGTGACTGTGAGTGAGGGGGGAGGGGGTGATCACAGCAACTTCAAAACATTTTTTCCTATTTTGAAATATGAATAAAAAATACACTTGTAGTTAATAACTGTGCAGCACCTTGGTTCAACTGAGGTTGTTTTTAAATGTACTTTATAAATAAAGCTTGACTTAATCTGTGTGAGCTCTAAACTTCTCACATGCTTTCATTTCAATAAATGTTCAAATGATTCAATATTTCAGTAAAAATCAAAGATTAGAGAAAAAGTCCAAAAGCTGAAAACACATTAGTGAATCAGAACTTAGTTTTTTCTTCTTTCCCATGAATCATCTCAGCAGCCCTCACATTTATCTGCTGACCCTTTGGAGGGGCTGAAGTGGCTCTGGTTCATTCTTCAGGAGGAATTTGTTAAAGTATGACGTCTGTAAATGTAAAATGACTTCCTGTTGTAAGTCTGGAGACATCTACGTCAAACTTCAAGTAGAACATTAGTTAGACAACAATAATAATAATAATTAAAGCTATGAGCAGTGATGGTTGTGCTCGTTGTTTGATGTTACTGCAGAGCAACTTGTTGCAGCAACACATTGACCAGAGAACAGCTGACTGTCACTTCCTGTGTCCACTATGTGGCGCTGTGAAAAGTTGAATGCTTTGCAATCATTTGATATTATTTGGTGTTGACTTCCCTTAAAGGTAGTGAGTACTGATACTCAGCCTGTAAAATACAAACATTACATTTATATTTAATGTAGGTTTAACTGGATATCTGAACTGTGTGGACGCCTGCAAGGCTCCCAGCTGAACACACATGAACATGTTATCTATTCTAAACATGAACAAGTGCAAAGCTAACGTTAGCAACCAGCTACCAAACTGCTATTTATCTGTCCATTGTTTATATAAACCAAACATTCAACAACAATACAAGTCTTCCTGTTGTTACTCTGCTCAAAGCTTTAGTGCAGCCATGAGGAGACGCTGATACAGTTCCTCTTTAGAAGATCCTCAACAAGCAAACTCTGGACAACTGAGGGGTATTGCACAAAAGTAGAATAAAGAAATCCAGGATAACTGAGCAAGCGCAGCTTGATCTAGTCTGACCGGCGCATCTTGGCTTATTCGGTTGCACGTTTGCTGAGCCAGGATGAAAAGGCGCGGCTATGTCAAGCCAGGTGTAGATAGTTGGGATAAGTGCGTGTTCACAGCATTCTCAAATAGACCCATGGCATCGATCACAGAATCACAGATTGGAAAATGGAAAGGTGTCGCACGTCATTCTTCACGCCCGCTGAACAACAGCTCCTGATGGAGTTTCATGATGAGGTTAAAGAAATGATAAGAAAAAAAGGCAACACAAGCACAAAGCACTGTAACCAAGGAAAGGGAGAAAGCCTGGCAGATAATCGCGGACCGGCTCAATGCCTAAGTAGTCCAATTAATGTAAAATTAATGGGTTAAGTATAGCTCAGTGGGTAGAGCACTCGCCCCATGTGATGAGGCTACAGTCCTCGCTGCAGGCGAGCCCGGTTCAAATCCCGCAACAAGCACTCCTATCCTGCATGTCATTCCCCCCTCTCTGTCTCCAGTTTTCCTGTCTCTCTCTACTAACCTGTACATCAAAGGCAAAAAGCCCAAAAAATATACTTTTTAAAAAAAAAGTACAATTAATACAACAGTGCTCCACTAGAACTGTCAAAATTACAATTAAAGGACTAAAGAAGTTACTGTCCAAGCCCACTAATCAACAGTTGTACACTTTGATTTAAATGTGACAAGTATGTGCATGCTACTCAGGAAATATAATTAAGTGCAAACAATTATTATAATTAGGTGTAGGGCAGGGGGAAGGCACTTCTGCAGCTGCAGGATGCACTTCTGCAGATGAGGAGACGGTGTTGCTGGACTCCAGGCTTGAGGTATCATGTCTTGCTCATTTAGCCCATAATGGATATGAAGTCAGTGATTTGGTGCTAATAGAAAATAACGTGTAACAGGACCCAGATGCTGCTCAGCCTCAGAAGCAGCCAAGTAACATTGTGAGTATCAGCTAGTAAATAGTACAAAGTAAATCTACTGTACATTATACACAATAATGATACCACATGAATGACTATAAAATGACTGTTGCAATTAAACAGTCAACAGACTTTAATGAAACGACAATATAGTCTATCTGTAATATTTTAATGCAGGATAATTAAAATGATGCAACATATTTAGAAAGACCATGGAAATGCTGTAAAACACATTAATTTGTCACAAGATTGACAGTACTGCCAGATGAATCCCTGAGAATAATCTTAGGCTGGCAACAATGGCAATATATATTTAAACTGTCCTGTCAGGCAGAATTAAGAGTGTGCTTTTAGTTCATGCTCACAAACATGAACATTTCTTATCTAAACTACTGACTGGGATTCATGTATTTATAGTTCAAATCATTTCCTGTTGTGCACGAGGCTAGCAACCTCAGTGTGCGTGCGTCTAACACTACTCACTATAACTTTGTCTCTATGTTTATATTTACTAACACTACTCACTATAACTTTGTCTCTATGTTTATATTTACTAACACTACTCACTATAACTTTGTCTCTATGTTTATATTTACTAACACTACTCACTATAACTTTGTCTCTATGTTTATATTTACTAACACTACTCACTATAACTTTGTCTCTATGTCAAATTGACCCCGTCCGTTTTAACTGTTCCTTTTTTCCTTCTTTCCTTCTCTCTTTCTTTCCTCCCTCTTTCCTTCTTTCCTCCCTCCCTCCTTTCTTCTTTCCTTCCATCCTTCCTTCCTCCTTTCCTTCCTCCCTCCCTCCTTTCCTTCCTTCCTCCCTCCTTTCCTTCCTTCTTCCTTCCTCCCTTCCTCCTTTCCTTCCTTCTTCCTTCCTCCGTCCCTCCCTCCTTTCCTTCCTCCGTCCCTATTTCCTTCCTCCTTCCTTCCCTCCTCCCTCCTTCCTTTCCTTCCTTCTTTCTTCCCTCATCCCTCCCTCCATTCCTTCCGTCTTCCTTCCCTCTGTCCTTCCTCCCTACCTCCTTCCCTCCTTTCCTTCCTCCCTCCCTCCTTTCCTTCCTTCTTCCTTCTTCCTTCCTCCCTCCCTCCTTTCCTTCCTTCTTCCTTCCTCCCTCCCTCCCTCCTTTCCTTCCTCCGTCCCTCATTTCCTTCCGTCTTTCTTCCCTCCTCCCTCCCTCCTTTCCTTCCGTCTTCCTTCCTTCCTCCCTCCCTCCCTCCATTCCTTCCTCCGTCCCTCCTTTCCTTCCCTCTGTCCTTCCTCCTTTCATTCCTCCCTCCCTTCTCCCTCCTTTCCTTCCTCCCTCCCTCCTCCCTTACTAACACTACTCACTATAACTTTGTCTCTATGTTTATATTTACTAACACTACTCACTATAACTTTGTCTCTATGTTTATATTTACTAACACTACTCACTTTTTACATTTCAGAGGTATGTGTGTGTGTGTGTGTGTGTGTGTGTGTGTATATGTGTGTATATGTGTGTGTGTGTACATGTGTGTGTGTGTACATGTGTGTGTGTGTATATGTATATGTGTGTATATGTGTGTGTGTGTGTGTGTGTGTATGTGTGTGTATGTGTGTGTGTATATGTGTGTATGTGTGTGTGTGTGTGTGTGTGTGTGTGACTATCAATGCAGTGAGTGTGAGAGCAAAGCGTCCTGATAGCTTTGTGTTGCTGCTTATTAGACCAATCGCTGCACATCTGCTACATGTACAGTTTTATTATCGACTTCTTTTTAGAACATTTCTTCAGCTTCATTTAACTTTGAACGTGTTTTGGGCCAGTTGTTGTTGGTTGGGGCAGCCGAGTCATTTCACATATTTGAACAATTAATAAACCTAATAGTTACTTTTCCTGGTAATGAACAGAGGCGGACAGAGTACGCAGCTTCCTTACTTGCTAAATTTTACTCAAGTACAAGTAAAAGTACTACGGTCAGATGTCTACTGGAGTGAAAGTACTACAGTCAGATGTCTACTTGAGTAAAAGTACTACGGTCAGATGTCTACTTGAGTAAAAGTACTACGGTCAGATGTCTACTGGAGTAAAAGTACTACAGTCAGATGTTTACTTGAGTAAAAGTACTACGGTCAGATGTCTACTTAAGTAAAAGTACTACGGTCAGATGTCTACTTAAGTAAAAGTACTACGGTCAGATGTCTACTTTAGTAAAAGTACTACGGTCAGATGTCTACTTGAGTAAAAGTACTACGGTCAGATGTCTACTTTAGTAAAAGTACTACGGTCAAATGTCTACTTGAGTAAAAGTACTACGGTCAGATGTCTACTTAAGTAAAAGTACTACGGTCAGATGTCTACTTGAGTAAAAGTACTACGGTTGAATGTCTACTTGAGTAAAAGTACTACGGTCAGATGTCTACTGAAGTAAAAGTACTACAGTCAGATGTCTACTGAAGTAAAAGTACTGAAGTACTTGTTTTTAAAAGTACTTGAGTATCAAGAGTACATGTTCTAAATATTGCATTACTACTGCCACAGTGCTTCCATTTATGTATAGAAATGTCCTCGATGGAGTTATGAAACATGTTCATGTTAATACCTTGGAGAAGAGAGAAGGAAGGAAGGAAGGAAAGGAGGAAAGGAGAGAGGGAGAATGTAAAAGGAACTGAAAGTAAAATCAAGTCATTTTCATCCCGGACCGAGATGGACCTGCTGCGTCTTCTTCCATTGTTTCCTCCATGGTTTCCTTCCTTCCTTCCTTCCACCCTTCCTTCTCTCCTTACTTTCCTCCATGGTTTGCTTCCTTCCTTCCACCTTTCCTTCTCTCCTTACTTTCCTCCATGGTTTCCTTCCTTCCTTCCACCCTTCCTTCTCTCCTTACTTTCCTCCATGGTTTCCTTCCTTCCTTCCACACTTCCTTCTCTCCTTACTTTCCTCCATGGTTTCCTTCCTTCCTTCCACCCTTCCTTCTCTCTGGGTATTCACGGTGATAGATAGAAATGTAGTGGAGTAAAGAGTACAATATTTGCCTCTCAAATTTACTTGAGTAAAGTCATGAGTACTCCCCAAAAATGATACTCGAGTAAAAGTATAGATCCCTCAAAACAGTACTCAAGTAAATGTACTCCGTTACTGTCCGGCTCTGGTAATGAATGACTTTGACATTGATGTAACTCAGGTACTTTTTGGGAGAAGTAATGAGGAACTATAATGAATGACTTTTTCAAAGTAACGTGGCCAACACTGCTCACCTCCTGTGTGTGTCCTTCCTTCCTTCCTTCCTTCCTTCCTTCCTTCCTTCCTTCCTTCTTCCTGCAGGTGTTTGTCTGGATGGGAAACGAGGCGCGTGAGGAAGAGAAGACAGAGGCCGCAGCTTCAGGTGAGAGAGACTGGAGGATAGACATGATGTGGACCAGGTGAGGACAGGTGAACATGTAAGCAGGTCTAACTGTCAGACTGTCATGTAGCTGTAAGGTACCTGGAGAGCGACCCGGCCGGCAGAGACCCCTGCACCCCCACGGTGACGCTGAAGCAGGGATTTGAACCGCCAACCTTCACCGGCTGGTTTCTGGGCTGGAACCGGGACTTCTGGACCGTGGACCCGCTGCAGCGCACCATCGAGAGCCTGCAGGTGTAAAACATGTGACCCAGTGTTTCCATATGATAAAGCAGCTCTACATCATCAATAAACCTACCTGTCTACCTGAACAGCTGTCTGTGTGTGTGTGTCTGTGTGTGTGTGTGTGTGTGTGTGTGTGTGTGTGTGTGTGTGTGTGTGTGTAGTGATCATACTCAGTGGTCACATGTTCTGATGGAACCATTTTTGAGGTACTTGTACTTAACTGTAGTATTTCCATGTGATGCTACTTTTTACATTTCAGAGGGAAATCTAGCAGTGAAAGCATAGAAGTATTATGAGTGGTAGTTAAAGCATTGAGCTCTATAGAGGTTTGGCTCCTCCGTGTGGACGCAGACTGAACTGCAGCTTCCATCATTCTAATAGATAAGATATATTTCTGCAGCATGTACATGTGGATAAAAGAGTATGCAGAGGAGATCATGGCAAAGATCAAGAAGGTTGTGTCAGATGAGAGCAATAGCTATGATAGTGTTGAATGTTTGTTGTGTAAGTGTAGAGATTATTCAATTTACTTTTGAGGCAGCACAGCTAGAAATATACATATTGATAAAAAGGCAGGTTCATGGTATTTGGATAAATCTGTACTCTATTAAAATGTTGGAATGCAAATGTAGATGATATACAGTTTGTTGTTGATGCTTATGTATGCATTGTTTACATGATTTCTTACATGTGAAAAGCAGAAAAGGAGCTGGGATTGTTAGTTAATGCCCAAAGAGAAGTATCAAAGGACGGGAAGATTAGTGCAAAACAGCTATTTAGAAGTCTAGGCAAAGTTTATTTACATAACAGAGATGTGTGTGCTCAAGAAACTGTATGTAGGTTAACTAATGTCCATCTGTAGTAGTGTTCAAAGAAAGTTGTATTATACCTACAGGGGATAATATAGTTAAAATGAGTTTGCCCTTAAGTGTGTTGAGGCAAAAGGCAGAGTCACATATTATTGTAAGTCTTTACATTCACAAATGTAAGTTTAATAATACTGCCTGGATGATCAGATTCATTAAACAGAATGTGGAATTATTCTGATTATTTCTCATTTATACACAAAGACAGAAAAATAACTACAATAAAAATAGATGTTAAACATGAAGCTGAAGCTCCACACAGGATAAAAACGCTGACTCTTCATTTATTTCCACGTTTATTAGAATTAGGTCTTTGTTTATTATCAGCATGGTCCCACCAGCCTCCCTTCAGACCAGTAGAAAACTGTACAGCATATAAAAGTGGTAGATCAGTGGATAAAATGAGTTAGAAGAAGTGATTTAAAGGAAGATAAAGACTTATCAAACAGGTTGATCCAGAGCCCTGACAGCAAAGACCAGGCTCCATATTTATCTGTGCTGATAATCAGCACTAATTCATTTCCCTCCACTCAGTGTGAAGTTAGAGAAAAACTAATGGAGGCTTTATTTATTGAATGATTGATGTGTTTAAACTGCTGATGGCACAGATAGATTTCAAAGAGCTGTAAGGACACATAAGTCAACAGGAGGTTCAGCTGGAGATGAGTTGGACAGTGGAGAAGATACATTTCATGTTTTTAATCAAGTTGTGTCCGTTTGCATCATTATCGCTGTGTGCACTGTTGTACAATACATGCAAGATGCTGCACTAATGTAGAAAACTAGATGGAAAGGATGTGATTGGCAGAGGTGGAAAGTAACGAATTACATTTACTCGCGTTACTGTAATTGAGTAGCTTTTTTGTGTACTTGTACTTTTTAAAGTAGTTTTAAAAATCTGTACTTTTACTTTTACTTAAGTATGTTTTGTGTGAAGTATTGTACTTCGCTACATTTTAAATCACATCCGTTACTGAGTAAAAAATGTTGGCTGAATGTTTTTTTTAAAGCAAAGGGGATCGAACAGCATCATTCACCAGCATGATACAATAACTTAACATTCATGCAGCCTGTTACACCTGGCAGCTTGCTCTCATAGCGACATATAAACTCTAACACAACACAACAAACTCTAAAAGAAATGTCCATTAGACGTTGTGCTGTCATCTGTCTCACTCTTCGTGTAGGACGAAGCATTGAGCATGATGCGTTCACATGTAAAGGACAGCGTCGGAAATGAGAGAATTGAGCGAAAGCTGCACAGGGGCACAGCCTTTTAAACATGGGTACTTAAACGTTTGGTCTTCTTTGGGTAATTTAAAGAAAAGTTATTGCTCTTGTGACTTTGACCCATAGTGATTCATAGATTTGCAGTATGACTGTTGGTTTACAGCAGGGTGATTGTAGGACTAGGATCAGAGCTTTAGAGGAGCTCAGCTCCTAATGAGAATTTGACATTCAATGCCCTGCAAGTGTTTTAAAACCCCCCAATATTCATTCAGTGTTTCCCACACAATATTTAGCGACTATGGAGGGTTTATCATTTATTTTTAGGGGTGCTGAGATCAAATTTAGTGGTGTTAGAAAACCCCTAAAAAAAGTCTAAAATCGCTCCGTTTACAGAATCCACAATTATGCCACCTTCAATTTATTGATTGTATTATTTGAAAATGTTTTATGGGATGGTCTTCACTAAAATGACACATATCTCCATAAATGTTTTAAATGTTGTGTGTCGACATATTTTTTCATTGAAGCTGAATTTGTAAATGTATACCTTTATCTTTAATTAAAACAACTAGTTAGAGATTTATGAGCCAACACTTTGTCCTACAGCCACCCCCCCACCCCCCACCCCCGTTAAAAAAGTAACTAAGTAACTTTTACTCAAAGTATTTTTTTAACAAGTTACTTTTTACTTTTAATTGAGTATATTTTTAGACCAGTACTTTTAGTTGTACTCAAGTAAAATTTCATCAAAGTAGTGGTACTTTTACTTGAGTCAAATATTTCAGTACTCTTTCCACCTCTGGTGATTGGATAGGGCTGGATCACATGATCTCACCTACAAGTTTAAATGATATAGTTATTGTTAAACACACACATTGTTAAAGAGATATAAATTGTTCATTTGAACATATTTCTGTATATTAAAGCTAGATACCTTTAATATTTACACACTGTGACTCTGAAAAGTCATCTGGAGCCTTTAAAAGTGATCAAATCTTTAAATCAATCCTAAAACAAACAGCTAAGCAGTGATGATAGAAATGGTATAAAACAGTAAACACTGTTGGGTTGAAGATTAAAACGTATTATTGTTGAATAAGGAGACAGAACACACATTATTTCTACTCTGCTGCTCTGACTGTGGTAAAACAGCCACGTCTCACTCTCTCCCAGCAGTAATCCTTCTCCTGCTGAAAGTCACAGTCAATTCTCTTCTGCTTCATTCATTAGTTTTAGTCCTCGTTAACTCTCAGTGTGATTCTGAGACGCTTGATAAATATGAGCCCAGGCTCACAGTCTGACTTATAACACCTGTTTTTATCTTCAGCTAAATCCAGAGATAACTGTTCAGTTTGGAGTCAGTTAAGAGACTTAAGTGAAGACCACAAAATCCAGATCCAGACTCCAGATGGATCATCAGGATCCAGCTGACCCTCTCTCAACACTCCTGGATGTTCACTCTCACTCTGACAGAGATGACTTCCATCTGATGAGAGAAGAAGAAAGAACAGAGGAGATAAATGAGTGTTTAGTGAGACTCACTTGATCAGCTGTCAGTCAGTGATGCAGCACATCCAGTATAAAGAGCAGCAGGGACTTCAGTCCTGTTCAGACCAGAAGTGGAACAGCTGTTCAGCGTAGCTTGCTTCCTTTCAGCTCTCATGTTAACGTGTTGGAGTGAACACACTGAGCTCCAAGCTCACACACCTGCACACACTTTTACTATCAAGTGTGTTTCCTCTGCAGATTTCACTCAAGTACACAGAGGAAATAAAGTGCTGAGAGTCATGAACACATCATTACTGCAGAAACAGAGACATTCACTCATCAGTTTACTGATGGATTTACTGCTGATACATGTCAACTCTTATCAAAGTTTAAAGCTACAGAGTCTCTGTGGGATTTGAAGATGTTTCCTGCTGTTAAATCATCATATGACAATCAGTCAGAGCTCTCAGCTAAACAGCTGCTGTGATTCCTGGACTTCAGCAGAGGTTCTGGTCTGTATAAAGACCACATGGTTACTAAACGTAATGATGCTTGTGTGAAATCAGAGCCAGTGATTTGCAGGCTGCAGTCAGACTGATCTTAGAGCTCTGACAAAGATGAACTGATCAATAGTTTAGTGTTGAAATGAGAGAACAAACACTTTGAGATCAGATTTGATGATGAGGATCACTGTCTCTATACATGTTGTAAGGCTGTCAGCTGTAATCCAGCTTTATTTCCTGCAGACATCAACACAACAACAACAGTCGTCTTCACATCAACTCAAACACATGATCACAACAAGCTTCTGGCTCATCTGACTGGCTGACTGTTCTCTCTCTCTCTGTCTTTCTGTCCAATCCTGAAGCCTGTCACCATTCTCCTCTCACAGCTTCACTGAGGAAAGCAGCACTGAGAAGGTTGGAGCTTCACCAGGAAATACTGGACCTTTGCTTTGATACTGACTGTGTTTAATACTAAACTGCTGAAACCAGCACAGACTGACTCCAACTCTCTACTGACCTCAGAGTCTTCAGTCTGTAGTCTGGACTCTTCTTAAGATCAATCAGCTGCTTCACGTCTGATTCCTTCAGGTTGTTGTAGCCCAGATGCAGCTCTCTCAGATGGGAGGGGTTGTCCTTCAGAGCTGAGACCAGATAATCACAGCTGATCTCTGACAAACTGCAGCCAATCAATCTGAATAAAGAATAAATGAAGTCAGTTTAGAAACAAAGTTCATGTTTGAAATGATGAAATGTTTCATAATCTGTTCAGAGCTGAAGAAGATTTAAATGTAGAAGTTTAGAACATTTGTGTGTGTGTGTGTGTGTGTATGTGCGTGTGTAAATGTGTGTATATATGCGTGTGTGTATGTGTGTATGTATGTGCGTAGGTGTGTGTGAATGTGCGTACGTGTGTATGTGTGTGTGAATGTGCCTGTGTGTGTATGTGTGTGTGTGAGTGTATCTGTGTTTCTGTGTTTCTGTGTGTATGTGAGTGTGTGATTGTGTGTGTAAGTGTGTGTGTGTGTGTATGTGAATGTATGTGTGTGTATATGTGTGTGTGTGTGTATGTGTGTGTACATGTGTGTGTGTGTCTTTGCTTGTGTATTTATTTATGTGTGTGTGTGTGTGTATTATTGTGTGTGTTAGTGTTTCTGTGTTTCTGTGTGTGTGTGTGTGAGTGTCTGTGTGTATGTGTGTTTATGTGTGTGTGTGTGTATATGTATGTGTGTGCGTGTGTGTGTGTATGTGTGTGTGTGTGTCTATATGTGTGTATGTGTGTTTATGTGTGTGTGTGTGTATATGTATGTGTGTGCGTGTGTATGTGTCTATATGTGTGTGTGTATGTGTGTGTGTGTATGTGTGTTTGTGTGTGTGTGTGTATGTGTGTATGTGTGTGTGTGTGTGTGTGTGTGTGTGTGTGTGTGTGTGTGTGTGTTGTGAAGGATCAATATCAATGATCAGACATTATTGATTAAAACACATTAAAGAATATAATAAAGAAATATTTCTCCTTCATCAAGTAAACTTGATCAGTTTCACACAGATATTAGTTGAGAGGATCTTCTGTTTACAGATGTGACTCTTTACCAACAATTAGAAACATTCATTTAACAACTAACAGTGAACATTTTCTACACTTCCTTTAACAATCACTCATCTTTATAACTACACACTAAACTTTGGATATATTTGGGGGGGGGCTGCTGTCCTCTTCTGGACCTATGTTAAACTGTATACTGTCATTTGTAAACCTAAATAAAAAGATAATAGATAATAATATGAATAAATAAATATTAAAATAAAGTGAAGTTCATGATGTAAGTTATGTATGAACATAAATTAGGTTCAGATGTTAAACATTAAGATCAACAATAGTAACAGACAGTCAGTGAACTGACCCCAGAGTCTCCAGTTTGCAGTCTGGACTCTCCACAAAACCACACAGCTGCTTCACTCCTGAATCCTTCAGGTTGTTGTAGCTCAGATCCAGCCATCTCAGATGGGAGGGGTTGTCCTTCAGAGCTGAGACCAGATAATCACAGCTGATCTCTGACAAACTGCACCACCTCAATCTGAAAAAAGAATAAATGAAGTCAGTTTAGAAACAAAGTTCATGTTTGAAATGATGAAATGTTTCATAATCTGTTCAGAGCTGAAGAAGATTTAAATGTAGAAGTTTAGAACATGTGTGTGTGTGTGTGTGTGTGTGTGCATGTGTGTGTGTGAATGTGTGTGTGTGTATGTGTGTGTGTATGTGTTTGTCTGTGTGTGTGTCTGAGTGTGTGTGTGTATGTGTAAATGTGTGTGTGTATGAGTGTATGTGTGTGTGTTTGTGTATGTGTGTATGTGAATGTGAGTGAGTTAGTGAGTGTGTGTATGTTACCTTGAGCTTGTATGTGTTTGTGTGTCTGTATGTGTGTGTCCTAAAAATTATGAACCAAACATTTGAAACTTCACTGAAGAATTTAAATTTAATAAAAAGAAATAAATCTACCAAAGCTACAGTCAGTGAACTCACATCAGAGTCTCCAGTCTACAGTTTGGACTCTCCTGTACAGCAGACAGACGCTTCGCTGATGAATCAGACAGTTTGCTTTCACTCAGGTCCAGATGTGTCAGATGGGTGGAGTTGTACTTCAGAGCTGAGGCCAAAACTTCACATTCAGTCTCTGAGATTCCACAGTGATCCAGTCTGTAATGACACAAATATTCCAACATATGTTATCATGAAAGAGGAAACTTTATATTTACTTCATGCATTTGATGATCAAACAGTTTGATGCTCATTATTTTGATGAACATTTGTTCTTCACATCATCTTTTTATTAAATGTATTTTTTCTGATGCATTTTATTCCTTAAATGTAAAAATGAAGCTCAGAGAAAGTTCAGACAGGAAGAGCATCTTTTTTACAAGCTCACATCTATAGTTTGATTTCTCATCCCTCAGTCATTCTGACCTTTCTCACAGCTCATCATTTCCTTTCTGTCATTTCTGGGGCATCAATTAAAGTTGCTGTATGTAACAAATATATTCCAAGTAATCATAAAATGGCCCTAAATATCACCAGACATTCAGGAATCATCTTAATTTCAAACACTGATATCACTGACAGTAGTAGTCCAGCCAGATTATTCACATTTGAAAAGCTCAGTTGCAGCCCACAAGTCATGTTTATGTTGTCATTCTGTGTTTTGGCCTGATGCTCCACCCACCACCTAGCTACCAATCACCAAGTCAGTAGCGTTTCAGCAGCCAGGTTGCCAGTTGCCACTGAGCTGCAGCTAACCCAGCAACAGAAAGACTTCCTCTTCATCAGCGAGGACTTCCTCTTCATCAGCGAGGAATTCCTCTTCATCAGTGACTCATCAGTGACGACTTCCTCTTCATCAGTGACGACTTCCTCTTCATCATGAAGTACTTCATCTTCATCGGTAAGGACTTCATCTTCCTCAGTAAGGACTTCATCTTCATCAGTGAGGACTTCATCTTCATCAGTAAGGACTTCATCTTCCTCAGTGAGGACTTCATTTTCCTCAGTGAGGACTTCATCTTCATCGGTAAGGACTTCATCTTCATCGGTAAGGACTTCATCTTCATCAGTAAGGACTTCATCTTCATCAGTAAGGACTTCATCGGTAAGGACTTCATCTTCATCAGTAAGGACTTCATCTTCCTCAGTGTGACATGTAGCATCAGATCATCATTCAGCTCACTGTGTTCAGCAGCAGTTATGTTTCTGTAAACCTGACAGCGTTTCTGTTTTATTTATAGAAGCATCACATTGTTGGCTCTCGCAGCATCATTCAGATTCTTTTATTGTGTTTTTATTTGTATTTATTTAGTGTTCTTATGTGTGAAGGACTCTGGACCAATGATATTGTGTTTAAAGTGATAAATAAGTTGAAGTTGATGCATCAGCAGCTTCACCATCGCTGGCTACAACACCAGCAGCATTTCAGAGTAAAAGTCAAATGTTGAGCTGCATGTATTCTGCTGTCATTTCACTGATTACTTTATTTTATTTAGCGTCACTGTCATTATGACTATGACATGATGTAGATGACAGGTGATGTGATCTACAGGCTGACTGTGTAGTTATTCTATCATATTTACAATATGATTTTAGAAGCCCCTTTTCGTCTGAAGATGAATTCATTGACCTCTTTTATTCATCCTTTAACAAGGTCTACAGATATATCAAATGAAGGAGCACGTTGATCTTCAGACTCAGGTTATTTATTAATGATGTCATGTACTCAGCAGACATGTGAGGTCATTATCAGCTCCTCTTCAACATCTAGACTGTTGGTCATCTACAGCATCCTGATGGCTCTTCAATAAATGACAGATGAAAGGTGTGTAAAGCTAACAGCTATGCTAAGCTCTGCATATAACTGGTGGTTGGTGCTTCATGTTTAGTCTCACCATTCTTTAGCTGCTCTCTAATCTCTGCTCACTGCTGAGCTCCTTGGAGCTTCCAATCATCTCTGACTTCAATCATCATTGTATGTTACTGCCTAGTTTAATAAGTACAAGTTAGTCCTGATCTCTAGCATTGCTGGCTATGGCCCATCATGCAACAGGGCAGACTGGACAAGTTTACATTGGTAGCTGTTCAACTCATCATGCCCGTTAGCATCGCTGCTGCTAATGGAGCTCTGGTTTTATTATATCAGCTTATGATTGACACGTTTATTATTCTTAGTGTGCAATAAAGAAACCTGTCATGCTCATTATTTAGTTTCATCTTTTAGATTATTATTATTATTCAAGATAATCCTGAAAATTATGAACCAAACAGTGAAGGATGTGAATTAAATCAAAAGAAAACAATCTACCAAAGTTACAGTCAGTGAACTCACTCCAGAGCCAGTTTACAGTTTGGACTCTCCTGTACAGCAGACAGAAGCTTCTCTGATGAATCAGACAGGATGTTGTTGAGTCTCAGGTGCAGCTTTGTCAGATGAGGGTTGGACTTCACAGCTGAGGTCACAACTTTACAGTCAGTGTCTGAGAGATCAAAGGCAGTAAGTCTGTAATGACACAAATATTACAACATATTATAATGAAGTGGCTCAAGGTTCAGACTAACAAGGAGAACACATGTTTGAATCTCAAAAACTAAAATAATGTATTAAAGTAAGTTATTAACAAACTAAATGTAAACTCCATGTGTAATGTGTAGAATCAGTAGTGTAGGGAAGTGCATGGATGAGGGGAAATGTGTGCTAGACAATAACAAACACATGAAGCAAAGAAAGAAAAGAGATGTTGCTGGTGGAAGAGAGAGGGAGACACTGAGCAGGCCAGCTTTGATAAGGTGATCCAGCCCAAAGCCCAGCTGATGCTTCAGCCTGATGACTCCATTATTAGTGCTGGAAAGGAGCCTCGGGGTGAAGAGTCATCTAGCTCTCTCATACGTGCACGTAGAAACGTGATTAAAACTTTAAAACGGAGGAAAACTTGTCCTCTCTGGAAAAATACCAAACTATTTTTACATAACATGTAAACTTTTGAAACTATGAGCAGTCAAACGAGGAGTGGAAATCACTTTTTCTTCAAAGTTAGAGTGGAAGCGGCAGTTAGCTAGAGTGAGAGAAGCAGTAAAAAATAACCTTAATTTTTATTTTTAACTCGAGCTCACGGCCAAACCATGAAAAGGAGACAAATAATTTTTTATCAAAATGTCGACATAGGTGTTGGGATTCATAAAATGTGACGTTGACAGGCGGGGTCTGCACAAAATTTAAACAGGGGGGCCGAGACCGGCAACAATACCTGTCTCGCTCCCCATTGACTCTAATGCAATCGTCTTCTTTTTTCAAAAGAATCTCACTCTGTGTTCACACTGAGCTTACTCGCTCATTTTAAGGAATATGTGAATAAAATAAACACTGTCAGAATCTGCCGGCTTCTGTGTCTCTCACCGTGTTTTCGGTTTTTGGACAGGAGTTACGGTTTTCTCACAGTTTGCAATTGTTCGGGACCTTGTCAGAAGCCAAATTCTCTCAACTTATCATCCCTGAAGATATTAAGTGAATGTGAATCATATTTAAGCATAAATAATATTTATTTAAACTTATTAATTAAAGTCTACTTCATTTTTTCACAGACAGGAACATCACTGTTATGAAATTATTAAGTAAATCTTCAAATCATTTAGAGAGTAGATTTTCTCATATTTTATTTTAAATTACTTGGTTGTATGAAATTATATTATGTACATTTTGTTCATCTTCTATTGATAAATGTTGAATCTTTTTATATACCACAAATCATACAACTACAATACAAAACAATACAACTATTTATTTAGTCCTCAGTAAACATGAATTAATCACTCCATTCACATGAATGAACCAAACAGTGAAGGATGTGAATTAAATAAAAAGAAAACAATCTACCAAAGTTACAGTCAGTGAACTCACCTCAGAGTCTTCAGTTTACAGTTTGGACTCTCCGGTACAGCAGACAGAAGCTTCTCTGATGAATTAGACAGTTTGATGAGTCTCAGGTGCAGCTCTGTCAGATGAGGGTTGGACTTCACAGCTGAGGTCACAACTTCACATTCAGTGTCTGAGAGTCTCCAGGCAGTAAGTCTGTAATGACACAAATATTCCAACATATTATCATGAAGTGGTTCAAGGTTCAGACTAACAAGGAGAACACATGTTTGAATCTCAAAAACTAAAATAATGTATTAAAGTAAGTTATTAACAAACTAAATGTAAACTCCATGTGTAATGTGTAGAATCAGTAGTGTAGGGAAGTGCATGGATGAGGGGAAATGTGTGCTAGACAATAACAAACACATGAAGCAAAGAAAGAAAAGAGATGTTGCTGGTGGAAGAGAGAGGGAGACACTGAGCAGGCCAGCTTTGATAAGGTGATCCAGCCCAAAGCCCAGCTGACGCTTCAGACTGATGACTCCATTATTATTAGTTATTATGAGTTTATTCCTTTAATATAAAACAACAGTTGAGAGATAAACAGGAAACAAGAGGAGAGAGATCAGTGGAAGCTGCAGTTATACTGGAAGCATCTTAACCAGTAAGCTACCAGAACACTCCCAGTTCAGCTGATGCTGTCTCACTGTGCTTGAATGAAACAATCATTCTCATCACTCTCTCTCAGACCTGCACACTTTAATCTTTGTTTAGCTTTAATCTTGCAGATGAAGGAGAGAACATGGAGTTACATTGAGGCTTCCATAATGTGCACAGTGTGTGTGTGTGTGTGTGATCTGATCCCATGTCTGTCTCCACTAAGTTAACATGAGGACATCTTGATTAGAAAACCACTTTTACTGTCCACTATGTTTAATGTGACTGCAGGATATTTAGACTCAGTTCAGCTCAGTGAACAGTTCCAGTTGAGAAAGATCATCTCTCTTTGCTACCTGCTGCTGTCAGGTTCACATCCATAAGCAGCTACATTTACTGACTGTTCACAAACACTAATGAAACTAATAATCAAAGATGATTCAGATCTTATTTTAAAGCCTGCTGAGTAAAATCAGGTATTACCTGTATGTCTGATTATATATCATGTAATAATAACTTTGCTTTCACTGATAACTGTAAAATACTGATATATGTTGATAAAATGCTGCTGTAATAAAACCTCAACCACAACCTCTAAAGTCCTTCATGTGTTTCACCAGGTTTGAATGAATCCTCCAACACACAAAGGAAGAGAAAGAGAAGAAAACACTGTCAAATCCAATAATGACTAGAAATAAATAGAATAACTGTTCATTAACCTAACAGCTATAAACATCAACATTATTTAAACTCACAACATTTAAACAGCTCAACAACATCTGAGACTAAATATAACTGACATGTTATTTCACATATAAACAAGTAGAGCACTATTTTAACTATAATAAAACATTTATATTATTTATATTTGAAGAACTAAACTACTAATCTACACTGATTTATAATGTTAATCACATCTGGACTTACTGAGCCTTTCTGCAGTTCCTCACAGCTGGGATCAGTCTCCTTCGTCCCTCCTCTGATGTGTTGTACTTCTCCAGGTCCAACTCATCCAGAGGCTCCTCTGACATCTGCAGCATGTAGGCCAGAGCTGAGCACTGGATCTCAGAGAGTTTCTTCTCTGATCTGTTCTCTGACTTCAGGAACTCTTGAATCTCCTGATGTACTGAGCGGTCGTTCATCTCCATCAGACAGTGGAAGATGTTGATGCTTCTGTCAGGAGAGATATAATCACTGTTCTTCTGCTTCAGGTTGTTGATGACTCTCTGGATGGTTTCTGGACTGTTGCCTGTCTGACCCAGCAGGCATCCTAAGAGACTCTGGTTGGACTCCAGAGAGAGGCCATGAAGGAAGCGGACAAACAGGTCGAGGTGGCCATTTTCACTCCTGAGAGATTTCTCCATGGCTCTCCCCAGGAAGTCATCCAGAGATGAGTAACTGTAGTATTCTCCCAGGAAGTCCTTCAGTACCTCTGTCTTCCTGCTGGTGTAACAGTGGTACATGTAGACTGCAGCCAGAAACTCCTGAACGCTCAGATGAACAAAGCTGTAGACTGGTTTCTGGAAGATCACACTCTCTCTTTTGAAGATCTCTGTACAAACTCCTGATAACACCGAGGCCTCTGTGACATCAAGACCACACTGCTCCAGGTCTTTTTGGTAGAACATGATGTTTCCTTTCTCCAGTTGTTCAAACGCCAGCCTCCCCAGCTTCAGAAGAAGGTTCCTGTCAGCCTCCGTCAGCTCCTGTGGACTCGTCTCATGTCCCTCTTCATACTTGTTCTTCTTCCTCTTTGTCTGAACCAGCAGGAAGTGTGAGTACATGTCAGTCAGGGTCTTGGGCAGCTCTCCTCTCTGGTCTGTAGTCAACATGTGGTCCAGAACTGTAGCAGTGATCCAGCAGAAGACTGGGATGTGACACATGATGTGGAGGCTCCTGGATGTCTTGATGTGTGAGATGATTGTGCTGGACTGCTCTTCATCACTGAATCTCCTCCTGAAGTACTCCTCTTTCTGGGGGTCAGTGAAGCCTCGTACTTCTGTTACCCTGTCCACACATGAAGGAGGGATCTGATTGGCTGCTGCAGGTCGGGAAGTTATCCAGACGAGAGCCGAGGGAAGCAGCTTCCCCTTGATGAGGTTTGTCAGCAGCACGCTGACTGATGATTTCTGTGTGACATCAGACACGACCTCACTGTTGTTGAAATCCAGTGAAAGTCTGCTTTCATCCAGGCCGTCAAAGATGAACAGAACTTTACAGCCAGCGAGCTTCTCTGCTGTGAGCTTCTGTAATGTTGGATAGAAAACATGGATCAGCATGAGCAGACTGTACTGCTCATCTTTGATCAAGTTCAGTGACCTGAACGAGAACAGAATCAGCAGACTGATATCTTGGTTGTTGGAGCGCTGTGCCCAGTCCAGAGTGAACTTCAGCACTGAGAAGGTTTTTCCAATGCCAGCGACGCCGTTCATCAGAACCACTCTGACTCTGTGTAAGACTTCACAGATGTCCTGATCCTTGGTTGGAGCGTCATGGAGGGTCTTCATCTTGGAAGCTGTTTCAAGCTGCCTCAACTCATGTTGGGTATGAACCTCTTCAGTTTCCTGTTGGTCAGGTAAGACTTTAAAGATGTCCTGACACTTGATTGGAGCGTCATGGAGGGTCTTCATCTTGGAAGCTCTTTCAAGCTGCCTCACCTCATGTTGGGTATTAACCTCTTCACTCTGTCCCTCTGTGATGTGGACCTCAGTGAAGATGCTGATGAGGAAGGTTTTAGTTTCTGCTTCATCAGTTCCTTGAGTCACACATTCACATGTGCTGCTCAGACTGATCTGATGTTCATCTAAAACCTCCTGCAGACCACTTTCTGCTGAAAGAGAAGAAAAAAGGTAGAATGAAACAGAAATCAGTGTGACTGTTAATGTTCAGTAGGATAGAGGAGGTAGATTCCTGTTTTCAGAGATGATGACATCAGCAGACAGATCTTCAGTCTTACTTTGTACAGTGCTGGTCTGACTGTCTGTCTGCAGTCCAGCTCTGGTTCTGGATCTTTTTCCACACTGGGGACAGGAGGAGTCTCCTGATGAAGCAGACTGGTCCCAGTATGAGGTGATGCACTGTCTGCAGAACCAGTGTCCACAGCTGGTAGAGACTGGATCCTTCAGGACGTCCTGACACAAAGAACAGCAGGACAGCTGCTCCTCCACAGAAACAGCCCTCCTCTTCCTCTCTCTGTGGACATGAACACATTCTTTATGTCACATGACATTAGTGGAGGCCAACCGACAGCTCACAAGCTGCATGCAGCTCTTTCCCCACATAAACAGTCCAGACTGTCAGTATTTACACACTTACACACTTTCTGTTCTTCAGCCTCTGAGATTCAACACATTCAACTTGAAATAAAATAAAATAAACTACAATCACAAGAGTTCAACAGTAATTAGACAGAGACAACAATGTGCCAGCAAAGGCAGAGAAGAAGAAGAAGACTGCAAGCTAGTAAACATGGATGTGACAAACTACAATTCAAATTATTATTATGGTTATTAATGATTGCATAATAAACCTGTGCTGTGTGAAGTTTAAGATGGCTCCATGTCATAAAGAAGACTGTTATAAAATAAAAGCCACCAGGAGATGAAAATAAAGGCTTTTATTAAAAATACAATAATATATAAAAGAACAATGTTTATAATGTAGATTATCAAATGATATTGAATCATCTTCAGGTCAGTTTACAGTAGAAACAGTCTCTTACTTTGTGTCTGAGGGTCCAGGTTCATTACTGAAGTCTGGAGGTTTAGGTAGAGACCAGTCACTCTTCATAGACAGACAGCTGGATATTACAGACTCTGCTCCGTCCTCCTCTTCCTCCTCTTTCTTCATCTTCTGGAGTCTGAGAGGTAAACCAGTAACACTGGAGACACACACACATACACAGTATAATAAACCCAGTCCTGCCTCTCAACTTAGTAGCTTCTTATTAGTTGACATGACTTTAACTACAACCATGTGTGTTTTCTAGTCATCACAAAGAGAAACTTTGACTCTGGTTTAAATCCAACAAACACACTTCAGATAAACATGTGTGTGCTTCTTAACTGTGACTTCTCTCTATTTAGAGCTCAGCAGTGAGTCACGTGACATCGCTGTGAGGACGCACAAACCAGGAAAACAACAACAGGAAACAACGTTTAACACCTCAAACTCTGTCATTTCACATTTAATCAACTAAACAATGAATGTGATCAATAATCATCAGATTGATCAATAATGACAGTAATCATTATTTACAGTCCTGATATTAACACTCACCAGCCTCACACTGTTTTCCTGCTTCTGCTCTGATGACTGAACAGACTTTCACATTTACTCCCTACCTGTCTGCTCCTCCCTTCTTCTTTATTAGAAGTCACATGAGTGTCATTTATGATCTTTGTGAAGTTTTATGACTGTTGGTCTGCTGTTTGGTACAAACAGACACAAAGACTTCCTCACTGTAGTAAAAACACTTATTGTCCAGTAAAGGTGTGTTCTGTGTGAACAGATAAATGTGCAGCTACAGTCCACAGGGAGACTAAACTAAACCCTCTGACAGTAATGATCATAATACTGTAACTCAGACTGGGTCACCAATGTTCCTCTGACATCAACAACTGTCACACTTCCTGTCCAACTCCTCACCTCAATATACACAAACTACAAGAAAACCTCTTTATGTTGTTCTCTATCAGTAATAATATATATAACAGTCTTATTGTAACCAGAACATATATCAGTGATGAAAGGAGGTTTCTACTACAGTACTAGTACTACAGTATGTTTACTGGTTCTCCTAGAAGAAGGACTAAATACTGCAGAGTCCCTCAGTATGATCCAATCCTCTAACAACATTTCTACAAGACACCAAAAACAAAAGAGCTCAAATGTTTTGGTTCTGTCATTTCATACTTATATCTACTTTCTGTCATTTGACATTTACACACACAAATAAAACAGTCTAATGATGGAAAGTTATTTCTCTTTGAGCTCTTTGTGACAGCAGATCAGGTTTGGCTGCTATCAAAGTATTACAGTATAACAGAGTAGTTAGAAACACAGAGGCTCCTCTTCCTCTTACTGACTGATCCAGAGAAGCTGTACTGATGTGATGTGTTGTAGTACTCAGCACAGCCACCAGAGGTCAGTGTGTACTGGTGGAACAGGCAGCTCAGAGTGGGGGGGGGGGGGGGGGGGGTTAACATTACAGGACTAGTAAAACAGAGAAATGCTTCTGACTGTGTTTGGGAGTATTTTAGGTTGAACTACATGATTTGATTGAAGTGTCAGTCTGCCTCCACCTGCACATCATCAGTGTTCAGCCTGCTGATTGGTCCTCAGGTCCTCCAGCAAGGTGAGTCTATCTCTGCTCCTGTCTACTCATTATTCTATCAGATACAAGTATTTAAACCCAGACACACTTTAATAAGTAGCATCAGTAAAGTCAGCAGCTTCCCTCTGTGGTTTATTCTATGCATTGGTACTTTGTCACCTTTCTTGTTAGTTTTTAATGCTTTTGTTTGTTTGTGTCTGTTTTTCTTTACTCTTCAGTTTTTATGTTGTATGTCTCACAGTAGGAGGAGCACTCAGTAAGCCCTCATGGCTTTTATTGATCCTTCTGCACATTTCTCTTTTGTTAGTTATTGTTTTCTTTTCTTCATCTCAACAAGTTCTGCATTTATCACTTTTCTTGTATTGTGTATTATTTTTCTTTCTGTGCAATAAATAAACGATATAAACTATAAACTAGAGTCTGATGATTGTATGAAGAGTTTTCACAACTCAACATGATGGATGGAAATCAATAGAGATATTATTTTATTCCACATGTTGCCTACATTACCCACAATGCAATGCTACTGGATTCTCTCCACCACACAGATCTGAGGTTTATGAAATAATGAAGTCAATGCTCAGACTACAAAAAGATAATAAAACTAATATTGTTGTAATGTAGATTATCAAATGATATTAAACTGAATCATCTTCAGCTCAGTTTACAGTAGAAACAGTCTCTTACTTTGTGTCTGAGGGTCCAGGTTCATTACTGAAGTATGGAGGGTCATCTTTAGAAAAGTCACTCTTCATAGACAGACAGCTGGATATTACAGACTCTGCTCCGTCCTCCTCTTCCTCCTCTTTCTTCATCTTCTGGAGTCTGAGAGGTAAACCAGTAACACTGGAGACACACACACATACACAGTATAATAAACCCAGTCCTGCCTCTCAACTTAGTAGCTTCTTATTAGTTGACATGACTTTAACTACAACCATGTGTGTTTTCTAGTCATCACAAAGAGAAACTTTGACTCTGGTTTAAATCCAACAAACACACTTCAGATAAACATGTGTGTGCTTCTTAACTGTGACTTCTCTCTATTTAGAGCTCAGCAGTGAGTCACGTGACATCGCTGTGAGGACGCACAAACCAGGAAATCAACAACAGGAAACAACGTTTAACACCTCAAACTCTGTCATTTCACATTTAATCAACTAAACAATGAATGTGATCAATAATCATCAGATTGATCAATAATGACAGAAATCATTATTTACAGTCCTGATATTAACACTCACCTGCCTCACACTGTTTTCCTGCTTCTGCTCTGATGTGAAATGGCGTCTGACTGAACACTTGAAACTTTCGGTGCTCCTCCCTGTTTAGTCTGCCCCTTCTTTACTGGACGTCACGTGTGTGTGTGTGTGTGTCAATCATTTACTGAATACACATAAAGACTCTGATGCTATAAAAATAAATATCACTGTAGATAAAAGTTATCAGTTATATTAATGATGTCAGTGTTGGACAATAAGGATGTAATATCAGAAGGTTATATGGTTGAATGATCAGAACTTTGAACCTTGATGTTAAACATTATCTACAGTGAAACATGAAGCATTGAGAGAATGAGAGTGTTGATGTAAAATGTGTGAAACTAAACAGTAAATGCAGAGCTACAGTAGAAACATGTTGCTGCTGCTGCAGCTCTCAGCTGCTTCAATAACTGAATATCATCAATGAAAAGATGATTTCACTATTTCTGAGACTAAAACATTGTCAGAGATCTCTGACTGTAACATATTTAGGACTTTTTATTACAGTTCATCAGTAAGCAGGCTGCATTGTGCTGGACTGTGGACAGTGAATGTCCCTCACTGACTGAGTGACACTGCTGATTAAAATGTGATGAAGGAGGAGACTCCATACTGTCACCTAACTTCTCTAACAAGGACAAGAAAAGCTTTTAGAAAAACTACCTGACACATCAGAGGGAAGTGAACCATTCATTCTCATTCACACACCGTTGCCGCAGCGATAGGAGCAATTTGGGGTTAACTGTAAAGTCACGACAGTAATGACCAAACACATGAGTCTGATCTATTGATGCACACAGTTCATCTTCATATTCATGTCAATCTTCACTGAACTAGAGGTCAGAGCTCCATATTATGATCCTCTGTATTCTTACTTCAAATAACCAGAGAAAATAATGTGATTAGACAATTAACAGGCCGTCATTAAGTCTCAACATGAACCACAGAATTAAACATCTGAAGAGGCTGAACTTCATCTTTTCTTATTTCTTCTGTAGTTTAGTTCATTCCATCAATGCATCAACAAATGATCATAAGTCATCAGTATAACTTCCATCTGTACTGTTATCAGATCATTTTAACAGCTGCTGACACAAACATGATGAAACTGTTGCTTACGTTACCTTTAGATGCAGGAAGGAGGGAAGGAAGAAGGAAGGAAAGGAGTGAAGGAAAGGAGGAAGGATGGAGGACGTTACCTTTAGCTGATGAGTGAAGGTGAAATGAATGAGCAGCTTCAAGCAGGAAACCAACCAGAAGAAGAACAAACATGGAAGTGACAGCAGGAGCTTTTTAAGGTGTCAACTCTCTGTATTCATCTTTAACCTGAAGTCTTCTTTAAGGGAATCTGATCACAGAACAGCAGCTCTGAACTCTGGAACCAACAATCTGGAACAAGAGTCAAACATTAACAGACAGTACAAATCTTTATCAGCTGGATCATAAAGTCTGATGTTTGTCACATGTGTGTCCTCCAATCACTGTAGACTAACATTATGGTAAATGGACTGTACTAATATATCACCTTTCTAGTCCTTCAAGTCTCATTCACCCATTCATTCATTCATTCAGGAGGAAACTAACCATTCATACACTGTTGGCATAGCAACGGGAGCAATTAAACACTGTTTATAGTAAATATTGTAGGTGGGAGTGACAGATCCTATGAATGAGTAATTGATCTTTTGACCACACAGTGAGCTCTTTTTATGCTGTAAGGAGAAATATATATAGCTGGATCATTATATAGTAATAGTAAACACACACAGGAAACACTGAGTACCTTCCTTATGTCCTTCCTTCCTTCTTCCCTTTCTTGACTCAAGGACAACAGGAGGGTATATATAGTAATAGTAAACACACACAGGAAACACTGAGTACCTTCCTTATGTCCTTCCTTCTTCCCTTTCTTGACTCAAGGACAACAGGAGGGTATATATAGTAATAGTAAACACACAGGAAACACTGAGGGTGTAACGTGTGAAGGTTTACACAGCAGAGCTAATAAAGCTAGTGTTTGTAGCGGAGGGATTTATATATTTATCTTCTTTAAATATCAGAATGAGGTGTGTGGTAGATTTGATGTGGAGTTATTGAATGTTTATATGTGAGTGAGTGAGGGGGGGGGGGGGGGGGTCACAGCAACTTCAAAACATGTCAAGAAACCTGATGATCAGGATGAAACTCTCCATCTACTGCAAAGAGGACCAGACACACACACCTACCCAACAATATATATTAAACTGTCCTGTTAGGCAGAATTAAGAGTGTGCTTTTAGTTCATGCTCACAAACATGAACATTTCTTATCTAAACTACTGACTGGGATTCATGTATTTATAGTTCAAATCATTTCCTGTTGTGTTCATCAGCAACATGTCATGATTGAACTGTTACACATGAAGAGATACAGACAACATAACATGAAACATTAAGCTGCTCACTTCTTTTAAACACACATTTGTTAGATTCAAAGATATTTTAACCACCAAGGACTGAAAGTTGTGCATGAACACATCAGGAATGAAAGAACAAACTCAAACATGAATACACACATTTCAAATAGTGACAGAGACAAACAGCTGACATGTGGCAAACAGAGACACACACAATTATTAAAAAGCTGTGACACATGATTAATCACCTGCCTGCACATTGTTCAACACAGCTAAACCTCCACCTGTTCTACTGGTAACACATCTGGAACGGGTGGTGTATGGACCCAATTGCAGTAGAAAGGACTCAGAAACAGTGGTAAAAGTACAACGGTTTACTCAGACTTCAGCAGACAGGCAAACAGTTGAGAAAGCGGCAAACAGGAATCAGGAGAGGAGAGGCTAAACTCTTGGTCAGGGACAGAAGGCTGGGTCCATTTACCAGGAGGCCTTCCTTCCTCCTTTCCTTCCTTCCTTCCTTCCTTCCTTCCTTCCTTCCTTCCTTCCTTCCTCCCTCCCTCCCCCTGGGCTAAACTCTTGGTCAGGGACAGAAGGCTGGGTCCATTTACCAGGAGGCCTTCCTTCCTCCTTTCCTTCCTTCCTTCCTTCCTTCCTTCCTTCCTTCCTTCCTTCCTTCCTTCCTTCCTTCCTTCCTTCCTTCCTTCCTTCCTTCCTTCCTCCCTCCCTCCCTCCCTCCCTCCCCCTGGGCTAAACTCTTGGTCAGGGACAGAAGGCTGGGTCCATTTACCAGGAGGCCTTCCTTCCTCCTTTCCTTCCTTCCTTCCTTCCTTCCTCCCTCCCCCTGGGCTAAACTCTTGGTCAGGGACAGAAGGCTGGGTCCATTTACCAGGAGGCCTTCCTTCCTCCTTTCCTTCCTTCCTTCCTTCCTCCCTCCCTCCCCCTGGGCTAAACTCTTGGTCAGGGACAGAAGGCTGGGTCCATTTACCAGGAGGCCTTCCTTCCTCCTTTCCTTCCTTCCTTCCTTCCTTGGTCAGGGACAGAAGGCTGGGTCCATTTACCAGGAGGCAGACGAAGCAGGGGAATCAGGGACTGGCTGGAAAGTCTGGCATCCTTCTTTCCTTCTTTCCTTCTTTCCTTCTTTCCTCCCTTCCTCCCCCCTTCTCTCTTTCTTTCTTTCCTCCCTCCTTTCTTTCTTTCCTCTCTCTGGAAAGTCTGGCATGGCAAACAACAATGTGGGAAAGGAGTGAGTGTGGTGCTTCCTTCCTCCTCCCTTTCTTCCTTTCTTGACTCAAGGAGGCAGCTGTGTGCACAGGTGAGTAGAGTGAAGTGACGAGGTGGGTGTGGCTGACAGGCTGAGTGGGGCAGAGGCCTCCTTTCCTTCCTTCTTCCTTCCCTCCTTCCTCCCTCCTTTCCTTCCTCCCTCAAAGAGTGAAGTGACGAGGTGGGTGTGGCTGACAGGCTGAGTGGGGCAGAGGCCTCCTTTCCTTCCTTCTTCCTTCCCTCCTTTCCTCCCTCCTTTCCTTCCTTCCTCCTTCATTTCCTTCCTTCTTTCTTCCCTCCTCCCTCCCTCCTTTCGTTCCTTCTTCCTTCCTTCTTCCTCCCTCCCTCCTTTCCTTCCTCTGTCCCTCCTTTCGTTCCTTCTTTCTTCCCTCCTCCCTCCCTCCTTTCCTTCCGTCTTCCTTCCCTCTGTCCTACCTCCTTTCCTTCCTCCCACCCTCCTTACCTCCTTTCCTTCCTTCCTCCCTCCCTCATTTCCTTCCTTCTTCCTTCCTCCCTTCCTCCTTTCCTTCCTTCTTCCTTCCTCCCTCCCTCCCTCCTTTCCTTCCTTACTCCCTCATGTCCTTCCTTCTTCCTTCCTCCCTTCCTCCTTTCCTTCCTTCTTCCTTCCCTCCTTTCCTCCCTCCTTTCCTTCCTTCCTCCTTCATTTCCTTCCTTCTTTCTTCCCTCCTCCCTCCCTCCTTTCGTTCCTTCTTCCTTCCTTCTTCCTCCCTCCCTCCTTTCCTTCCTCTGTCCCTCCTTTCGTTCCTTCTTTCTTCCCTCCTCCCTCCCTCCTTTCCTTCCGTCTTCCTTCCCTCTGTCCTACCTCCTTTCCTTCCTCCCACCCTCCTTACCTCCTTTCCTTCCTTCCTCCCTCCCTCATTTCCTTCCTTCTTCCTTCCTCCCTTCCTCCTTTCCTTCCTTCTTCCTTCCTCCCTCCCTCCCTCCTTTCCTTCCTTACTCCCTCATGTCCTTCCTTCTTCCTTCCTCCCTTCCTCCTTTCCTTCCTTCTTTCTTCCTCCCTCCCTCCCTGCTTTCCTTCCTTCCTCCCTCATTTCCTTCCTTCTTCCTTCCGCCCTCCCTCCTTTCCTTCCTTCTTCCCTCCTCCCTCCCTCCTTTCCTTCCGTCTTCCTTCCCTCTGTCCTTCCTCCTTTCATTCCTCCCTCCCTCCTCCCTCCCCTCCTTTCCTTCCTTCTTCCTTCCTTCCTCCCTTCCTCCTTTCCTTCCTTCTTCTTTCCTCCCTCCCTCCCTCCCTCCTTTCCTTCCTTCCTCCCTCATTTCCTTCCTTCTTTCTTCCCTCCTCCCTCCCTCCTTTCCTTCCTCCCTCCCTACTCCTTTCCTTCCTTCCTTCCGACGTATTTGTGTGTGTGTGTATGTGTGTATATGTGTGTGTGTGTATGTGTGTATATATATATGTGTGTGTGTGTGTGTGTGTGTGTGTGTGTGTGTATATGTGTGTGTGTGTGTGTGTGTGACTATCAGTGCAGTGAGTGTGAGAGCAAAGCGTCCTGATAGCTTTGTGTTGCTGCTTATTAGACCAATCGCTGCACATCTGCTACATGTACAGTTTTATTATCGACTTCTTTTTAGAACATTTCTTCAGCTTCATTTAACTTTGAACGTGTTTTGGGCCAGTTGTTGTTGGTTGGGGCAGCCGAGTCATTTCACATATTTGAACAATTAATAAACCTAATAGTTACTTTTCCTGGTAATGAATGACTTTGACATTCATGTAACTCAGGTAACTCCCTCCTTCCTTCCTTCCTTCCTTCCTTCCTTCCTTCCTTCCTTCCTTCCTCCTCCCTCCCTCCTTTCCTTCCTTCTTACTTCCCTCCTTTCCTTCCTTCTTCCTCCCTCCCTCTCTCCCTACAGGGAATGAGGAAGGAGGGAAAGAAGGAAGGAAGGAAGGAGAGGAAAGAAGGAAATGAGGAAGGAACGAAGGAAGGGAGGAAAGGAGAAAGAAGGTAGGAAGGGAGGAAAAGAGGGAGAAAGGAAGGAAAAAAGTAAGGAATGAGGAAGGAAGGAAAGAAGGAAGGGAGGAAGGAGAGGAAAGAAGGAATGAGGAAGGAAGGAAAGAAGGAAAGAAGGAAGGAAGGAAGGAGAGGAAAGAAAGAAATGAGGAAGGAACGAAGGAAGGGAGGAAAGGAGGAAAGAAGGAAGGAAGGGAGGAAAAGAGGGAGAAAAGAAGGAAAGAAGGAAGGAATGAGGAAGGAAAAAAGGAAAGAAGGAAGGAAAGGAGGAAAGAAGGAAGGAAGGAAGGAAGGAAGGAGAGGAAAGAAGGAATGAGGAAGGAAGGAAAGAAGGAAGGAGAGGAAAGAAGGAAATGAGGAAGGAACGAAGGAAGGGAGGAAGGGAGGAAAGGAGGAAAGAAGGAAGGAAGGGAGGAAAAGAGGGAGAAAAGAATGAAAGAAGGAAGGAAATGAGGAAGGAAGGAAGGAAGGAAGGAAGGAAGGAAGGAAGGAAGGAGAGGAAAGAAGGAATGAGGAAGGAAGGAAAGAAGGACAGAAGGAAGGAAGGAAGGAGAGGAAAGAAGGAAATGAGGAAGGAACGAAGGAAGGGAGGAAAGGAGGAAAGAAGGAAGGAAGGGAGGAAAAGAGGGAGAAAAGAAGGAAAAGAAGGAAGGAAATGAGGAAGGAAGGAAGGAAGGAAGGAAGGAAGGAAGGAGAGAAGGAAGTTATGGTAATGAATGACTTTGACATTGATGTAACTCAGGTACTTTTTGGGAGAAGTAATGAGGAACTATAATGAATGACTTTTTCAAAGTAACGTGGCCAACACTGCTCACCTCCTGTGTGTGTCCTTCCTTCCTCCCTCCTTTCCTTCCTTCCTTCTTCCTTAACGTGGCCAACACTGCTCACCTCCTGTGTGTGTCCTTCCTTACTCCCTCCTTTCCTTCCTTCCTTCTTCCTTAACGTGGCCAACACTGCTCACCTCCTGTGTGTGTCCTTCCTTCCTCCCTCCTTTCCTTCCTTCCTTCTTCCTTAGCGTGGCCAACACTGCTCACCTCCTGTGTGTGTCCTCCCTCCTCCCTCCCTCCCTCCCTCCCTCCCTCCCTCCCTCCCTTCCTTCCTTCCTTCCTTCCTTCCTTCCTTCCTTCCTTCCTTCCTTCCTTCCTTCCTTCCTTCCTTCCTTCCTTCCTTCCTTCCTTCCTTCCGCAGGTGTTTGTCTGGATGGGAAACGAGGCGCGTGAGGAAGAGAAGACCGAGGCCGCAGCTTCAGGTGAGAGAGACTGGAGGTTAGACATGATGTGGACCAGGTGAGGACAGGTGAACATGTAAGCAGGTCTAACTGTCAGACTGTCATGTAGCTGTAAGGTACCTGGAGAGCGACCCGGCCGGCAGAGACCCCTGCACCCCCACGGTGACGCTGAAGCAGGGATTTGAACCGCCAACCTTCACCGGCTGGTTTCTGGGCTGGAACCGGGACTTCTGGACCGTGGACCCGCTGCAGCGCACCATCGAGAGCCTGCAGGTGTAAAACATGTGACCCAGTGTTTCCATATGATAAAGCAGCTCTACATCATAAATAAACCTACCTGTCTACCTGAACAGCTGTCTGTGTGTGTGTGTGAGTGTGTGTGTGTGTGTGTGTCTGTGTGTGAGTGTGTGTGTGTGTGTGTGTGTGTGTGTAGTGATCATGCTCAGTGGTCACATGTTCAGATGGAACCATTTTTGAGGTACTTGTACTTAACTGTAGTATTTCCATGTGATGCTACTTTTTACATTTCAGAGGGAAATCTAGCAGTGAAAGCATAGAAGTATTATGAGTGGTAGTTAAAGCATTGAGCTCTATAGAGGTTTGGCTCCTCCGTGTGGACGCAGACTGAACTGCAGCTTCCATCATTCTAATAGATAAGATATATTTCTGCAGCATGTACATGTGGATAAAAGAGTATGCAGAGGAGGTCATGGCAAAGATCAAGAAGGTTGTGTCAGATGAGAGCAATAGCTATGATAGTGTTGAATGTTTGTTGTGTAAGTGTAGAGATTATTCAATTTACTTTTGAGGCAGCACAACTAGAAATATACATATTGATAAAAAGCAGGTTCATGACATTTGGATAAATCAGTACTCTATTAAAATGTTGGAACGCAAATGTAGATGATATACAGTTTGTTGTTGACGCTTATGTATGCATTGTTTACATGATTTCTTCCATGTGAAAAGCAGAAAAGGAGCTGGGATTGTTAGTTAATGCCCAAAGAGAAGCATCAAAGGACGGGAAGATTAGTGCTAAACAGCTATTTAGAAGTCTAGGCAAAGTTTATTTACATACCAGAGATGTGTGTGCTCAAGAAACTGTATGTAGGTTAACTAATGTCCATCTGTAGGAATGCTCAAAGAAAGTTGTATTATACCTACAGGGGATAATATAGTTAAAATGAGTTTGCCCTTAAGTGTGTTGAGGCAAAAGGCAGAGTCACATATTATTGTAAGTCTTTACATTCACAAATGTAAGTTTAATAATACTGCCTGGATGATCAGATTCATTAAACAGAATGTGGAATTATTCTGATTATTTCTCATTTATACACAAAGACAGAAAAATAACTCCAATGAAAATAGATGTTAAACATGAAGCTGAAGCTCCACACAGGATAAAAATGCTGACTCTTCATTTATTTCCACGTTTATTAGAATTAGGTCTTTGTTTATTATCAGCATGGTCCCACCAGCCTCCCTTCAGACCAGTAGAAAACTGTACAGCTTATAAAAGTGGTAGATCAGTGGATACAATGAGTTAGAAGAAGTGATTTAAAGGAAGATAAAGACTTATCAAACAGGTTGATCCAGAGCCCTGACAGCAAAGACCAGGCTCCATATTTATCTGTGCTGATAATCAGCACTAATTCATTTCCCTCCACTCAGTGTGAAGTTAGAGAAAAACTAATGGAGGCTTTATTTATTGAATGATTGATGTGTTTAAACTGCTGATGGCACAGATAGATTTCAAAGAGCTGTAAGGACACATAAGTCAACAGGAGGTTCAGCTGGAGATGAGTTGGACAGTGGAGAAGATACATTTCATGTTTTTAATCAAGTTGTGTCCGTTTGCATCATTATCGCTGTGTGCACTGTTGTACAATACATGCAAGATGCTGCACTAATGTAGAAAACTAGATGGAAAGGATGTGATTGGATAGGGCTGGATCACATGATCTCACCTACTAGTTTAAATGATATAGTTATTGTTAAACACACACATTGTTAAAGAGATATAAACTGTTCATTTGAACATATTTCTGTACATTAAAGCTGGATACCTTTAATATTTACACACTGAGACTCTGAAAAGTCATCTGGAGCCTTTAAATCAAATCATCATCAAATCTTTAAATCAATCCTAAAACAAACAGCTAAGCAGTGATGATAGAAATGGAATAAAACAGTAAACACTGTTGGCTTGAAGATTAAAACTTATTATTGTTGAATAAGGAGACAGAACACACATTATTTCTACTCTGCTGCTCTGACTGTGGTAAAACAGCCACGTCTCACTCTCTCCCAGCAGTAATCCTTCTCCTGCTGAAAGTCACAGTCAATTCTCTTCTGCTTCATTCATTACTTTTAGTCCTCGATCCAGATGGATCATCATCAGCTGATCCTCTCTCAACACTCCTGGATGTTCACTCTCACTCTGACAGAGATCACTTCCATCTGATGAGAGAAGAAGAAAGAACAGAGGAGATAAATGAGTGTTTAGTGAGACTCACTTGATCAGCTGTCAGTCAGTGATGCAGCACATCCAGTATAAAGAGCAGCAGGGACTTCAGTCCTGTTCAGACCAGAAGTGGAACAGCTGTGCAGCAAGCTCACACACCTGCACACACTTTTACTATCAAGTGTGTTTCCTCTGCAGATTTCACTCAAGTACACAGAGGAAATAAAGTGCTGAGAGTCATGAACACATCATTACTGCAGAAACAGAGACATTCACTCATCAGTTTACTGATGGATTTACTGCTGATACATGTCAACTCTTATCAAAGTTTAAAGCTACAGAGTCTCTGTGGGATTTGAAGATGTTTCCTGCTGTTAAATCATCACATGACAATCAGTCAGAGCTCTCAGCTAAACAGTTGCTGTGATTCCTGGACTTCAGCAGAGGTTCTGGTCTGTATAAAGACCACATGGTTACTAAACGTAATGATGCTTGTGTGAAATCAGAGCCAGTGATTTGCAGGCTGCAGACAGACTGATCTTAGAGCTCTGACAAAGATGAACTGATCAATAGTTTAGTGTTGAAATGAGAGAACAAACACTTTGAGATCAGATTTGATGATGAGGATCACTGTCTCTATACATCTTGTAAGGCTGTCAGCTGTAATCCAGCTTTATTTCCTGCAGACATCAACACAACAACAACAGTCGTCTTCACATCAACTCAAACACATGATCACAACAAGCTTCTGGCTCATCTGATTGGCTGACTGTTCTCTCTCTCTCTCTGTCTTTCTGTCCAATCCTGAAGCCTGTCACCATTCTCCTCTCACAGCTTCACTGAGGAAAGCAGCACTGAGAAGGTTGGAGCTTCACCAGGAAATACTGGATCTTTGCTTTGATACTGACTGTGTTTAATACTAAACTGCTGAAACCAGCACAGACTGACTCCAACTCTCTACTCACTCCAGAGTCTCCAGTCTGCAGTCTGGACTGTGCTGAAGATCAATCAGCTGCTTCACGTCTGAATCCCTCAGGTTGTTTCCCCACAGATTCAGCATTCTCAGATGGGAGGGGTTGTCCTTCAGAGCTGAGGCCAGATAATCACAGCTGATCTTTGACAAACAGCAGAGCTCCAATCTGAATAAAGAATAAATGAAGTCAGTTTAGAAACAAAGTTCATGTTTGAAATGATGAAATGTTTCATAATCTGTTCAGAGCTGAAGAAGATTTAAATGTAGAAGTTTAGAACATGTGTATGTGTGCGCCTGTGTGTGTGTGTATGTGTATGTGTGCGCCTGTGTGTGTGTGTGTGTGTATATGTCTGTGTGTGTGTGTGTGTGTGTGTGTGTGTGTGTGTGTGTGTATGTATGTTTGTGTGTATATGTGTGTGTGTGTGTGTGTGTGTGTGTATGTGTATGTGTGCGCCTGTGTGTGTGTGTGTGTGTATATGTCTGTGTGTGTGTGTGTGTGTGTGTGTGTGTGTGTGTGTGTATGTATGTTTGTGTGTATATGTGTGTGTGTGTAAGTGTGTCTGTGTGTCTGTGTGTGTGTATGTGTGAGTGTATATGTGTCTGGTTGTGTGTGTGTGTGTGTGTGTGTGTAAGTGTTTATTTTTCTGTGTGTGCGTGTATGTCTGTGTGTGTGTGTTTGTTTTTGTGACTGCGTGTGTGTGTGTATGTGTGTGTGTGTGTGTGTGTGTATATATGTTTGTGTGTGTTTCTGTGTGTATGTGTATGTGTGCGCCTGTGTGTGTGTGTGTGTGTATATGTCTGTGTGTGTGTGTGTGTGTGTGTGTGTGTGTGTGTGCGTATATATGTGTGTGTGTATGTGTGTCTCTGTGTCTGTGTCTGTGTGTGTGTGTGTGTGCACGTGTGCGCGTGTATGTGTGTGTGTTTGCGTGTGTGTGTGTGTATGTGTGTATGTGTGTAGGTGTGTGTATGTATGT
>NC_070586.1:495292-515292 GCF_027409825.1 Scomber japonicus | reverse complement strand
AAACTTCACATTCAGTCTCTGAGATTCCACAGTGATCCAGTCTGTAATGACACAAATATTCCAACATATGTTATCATGAAAGAGGAAACTTTATATTTACTTCATGCATTTGATGATCAAACAGTTTGATGCTCATTATTTTGATGAACATTTGTTCTTCACATCATCTTTTTATTAAATGTATTTTTTCTGATGCATTTTATTCCTTAAATGTAAAAATGAAGCTCAGAGAAAGTTCAGACAGGAAGAGCATCTTTTTTACAAGCTCACATCAATAGTTTGATTTCTCATCCCTCAGTCATTCTGATCTTTCTCACAGCTCATCATTTCCTTTCTGTCATTTCTGGGGCATCAATTAAAGTAGCTGTATGTAACAAATATATTCCAAGTAATCATAAAATGGCCCTAAATATCACCAGACATTAAGGAATCATGTTAATTTCAAACACTGATATCACTGACAGTAGTAGTCCAGCCAGAATATTCACATTTATGTTGTCATTCTGTGTTTTGGCCTGATGCTCCACCCACCACCTGGCTACCAATCACCAAGTCAGTAGCGTTTCAGCAGCCAGGTTTTATTATATCGGCTTATGATTGACATGTTTATTATTCTTAGTGTGCAATAAAAAAACCTGTCATGCTCATTATTTAGTTTCATCTCTTAGATTATTATTATTATTCAAGATAATCCTGAAAATTATGAACCAAACAGTGAAGGATGTGAATTAAATAAAAAGAAAACAATCTACCAAAGTTACAGTCAGTGAACTCACTTCAGAGTCAGTTTACAGTTTGGACTCTCCTGTACAGCAGACAGAAGCTTCTCTAATGAATCAGACAGTTTGAGTTTCAGGTGCAGCTCTGTCAGATGAGGGTTGGACTTCACAGCTGAGGTCACAACTTCACAGTCAGTGTCTGAGAGTTCACAGTCAGTAAGTCTGTAATGACACAAATATTACAACATATTATCATGAAGTGGCTCAAGGTTCAGACTAACAAGGAGAACACATGTTTGAATCTCAAAAACTAAAATAAACTAAATGTAAACTCCATGTGTAATGTGTAGAATCAGTAGTGTAGGGAAGTGCATGGATGAGGGGAAATGTGTGCTAGAAAATAACAAACACATGAAGCAAAGAAAGAAAAGAGATGTTGCTGGTGGAAGAGAGAGGGAGACACTGAGCAGGCCAGCTTTGATAAGGTGATCCAGCCCAAAGCCCAGCTCATGCTTCAGCCTGATGACTCCATTATTAGTGCAGGAAAGGAGCCTCGGGGTGAAGAGTCACCTAGCTCTTTCATACGTGCACGTAGAAACGTGATTCAAACTTTAAAAACGGAGGAAAATTTGTCCTCTCTGGAAAAATACCAAACTATTTTTACATAACATGTAAACTTTTCAAACTATGAGCAGTCAAACGAGGAGTGGAAATCACTTTTTCGTCAAAGTTAGAGTGGAAGCGGCAGTTAGCTTGAGTGTGAGAAGCAGTAAAAAATAACCTTAATTTTTATTTTTAACTCGAGCTCACGGCCAAACCGTAAAAAGGAGACAAATAATTTTTGGTCAAAATGTAGACATAGGTGTTGGATTCATAAAATGTGACTTTGACAGGCGGGGTCTGCACAAAATTTAAACGGGGGGGGGGGGGGGGGGGGTGCCGAGACTGGCGGCAATCCCTGTCTCACTCCCTATTGACTCTAAAGTAATCGTATTCTTTTTTCAAAAGAATCTCACTCTGTGTTCACACTGAGCTTACTCGCTCATTTTAAGGAATATCTGAATAAAATTAACACTGTCAGAATCTGCCGGCTTCTGTGTCTCTCACAGTGTTTTCGATTTTTGGACAGGAGTTATGGTTTTCTCACAGTTTGCAATTGTTCGGGACCTCGTCAGAAGCCAAATTCTCTCAACTTAACATCCCTGAAAATATGAAGTGAATGTTAATCATATTTAAGCATAAATAATATTTATTTAAACTTATTAATTAAAGTCTACTTCATTTTTTCCACAGACAGGAACATCACTGTTATGAAATTATTAAGTAAATCTTCAAATCATTTATTTTAAATTACTTGGTTGTATGAAATTATATTATGTACATTTTGTTCATCTTCTATTGATAAATGTTGAATCTTTTTATACACCACAAATCATATAACTACAATACAAAACAATACAACTATTTATTTAGTCCTCAGTAAACATGAATTAATCACTCCATCCACATGAATGAACCAAACAGTGAAGGATGTGAATTAAATAAAAAGAAAACCATCTACCAAAGTTACAGTCAGTGAACTCACATCAGAGTCTTCAGTTTACAGTTTGGACTCTCCTGTACAGCAGACAGAAGCTTCTCTGATGAATCAGACAGTTTGTCGAGATTCAGGTGCAGCTCTGTCAGATGAGGGTTGGACTTCACAGCTGAGGTCACAACTTCACATTCAGTGTCTGAGAGTCCAAAGTCAGTAATAAGTCTGTAATGACACAAATATTACAACATATTATCATGAAGTGGCTCAAGGTTCAGACTAACAAGGAGAACACATGTTTGAATCTCAAAAACTAAAATAATGTATTAAAGTAAGTTATTAACAAACTAAATGTAAACTCCATGTGTAATGTGTAGAATCAGTAGTGTAGGGAAGTGCATGGATGAGGGGAAATGTGTGCTAGACAATAACAAACACATGAAGCAAAGAAAGAAAAGAGATGTTGCTGGTGGAAGAGAGAGGGAGACACTGAGCAGGCCAGCTTTGATAAGGTGATCCAGCCCAAAGCCCAGCTGATGCTTAAGCCTGATGACTCCATTATTATTAGTTATTATAAAGTTGAGAGATAAACAGGAAACAAGAGGAGAGAGAGATCAGTGGAAGCGGCAGTTATACTGGAAGCATCTTAACCAGTAAGCTACCAGAACACTCCCAGTTCAGCTGATGCTGTCTCACTGTGCTTGAATGAAACAATCATTCTCATCACTCTCTCTCAGACCTGCACACTTTAATCTTTGTTTAGCTTTAATCTTGCAGATGAAGGAGAGAACATGGAGTTACATTGAGGCTTCCATAGTGTGCACAGTGTGTGTGTGTGATCTGATCCCATGTCTGTCTCCACTAAGTTAACATGAGGACATCTTGATTAGAAAACCACTTTTACTGTCCACTATGTTTAATGTGACTGCAGGATATTTAGACTCAGTTCAGCTCAGTGAACAGTTCCAGTTGAGAAAGATCATCTCTCTTTGCTACCTGCTGCTGTCAGGTTCACATCCATAAGCAGCTACATTTACTGACTGTTCACAAACACTAATGAAACTAATAATCAAAGATGATTCAGATCTTATGTTAAAGCCTGCTGAGTAAAATCAGGTATTACCTGTATGTCTGATTACATATCATGTAATAATAACTTTACTGCTTTAACTGATAACTGTAAAATACTGATATATGTTGTGATAAAATGCTGCTGTAATAAAACCTCAACCACAACCTCTAAAGTCCTTCATGTGTTTCACCAGGTTTGAATGAATCCTCCAACACACAAAGGAAGAGAAAGAGAAGAAAACACTGTCAAATCCAATAATGACTAGAAATAAATAGAATAACTGCTCATTAACTTAACAGCTATAAACATCAACATTATTTAAACTCAACATTTAAAACAGCTCTACAACATCTGAGACTAAATATAACTGACATGTTATTTCACATATAAACAAGTAGAGCACTATTTTAACTATAATAAAACATTTATATTATTTATATTTGAAGAACTAAACTACTAATCTACACTGATTTATAATGTTAATCACATCTGGACTTACTGAGCCTTTCTGCAGTTCCTCACAGCTGGGATCAGTCTCCGTTGTCCCTCCCATGATGTGTTGTACTTCATCAGGTCCAACTCATCCAGAACCTCCTCTGACATCTGCAGCATGTAGGCCAGAGCTGAGCACTGGATCACAGAGAGTTCCTTCTTTGATCTGTTCTCTGACTTCAGGAACTCTTGGATCTCCTGATGTACTGAGCGGTCGTTCATCTCCATCAGACAGTGGAAGATGTTCATGCTTCTGTCAGGAGAGATATCACCACTGTTCATCTCCTTCAGGTTGTTGATGGCTCTCTGGATGGTTTCTGGACTGTTGTCTGTCTGACCCAGCAGGCCTCCTAAGAGACTCTGGTTGGACTGCAGAGAGAGGCCATGAAGGAAGCGGACAAACAGATCCAGGTGGCCATTTTCACTTCTGAGAGATTTCTCCATGGCTCTCTTCAGGAAGGCATCCAGAGATGAGTCGTCTTCTTCTTTTTCTTCTTTTTTTCTCAGGAAGTCCTCCAGTACCTCTGTCTTCCTGCTGGTGTAACAGTGGTACATGTAGACTGCAGCCAGAAACTCCTGAACGCTCAGATGAACAAAGCTGTAGACTGCTTTCTGGAAGATCACACTCTCTCTTTTGAAGATCTCTGTACAAACTCCTGATAACACCGAGGCCTCTGTGACATCAAGACCACACTGCTCCAGGTCTTCTTGGTAGAACATGATGTTTCCTTTCTCCAGTTGTTCAAACGCCAGCCTCCCCAGCTTCAGAAGAAGGTTCCTGTCAGCCTCCGTCAGACCCTGTGGACTCGTCTCATGTCCCTCATCATACTTGTTCTTCTTCCGCTTTGTCTGAACCAGCAGGAAGTGTGAGTACATGTCAGTCAGGGTCTTGGGCAGCTCTCCTCTCTGGTCTGGAGTCAACATGTGGTCCAGAACTGTAGCAGTGATCCAGCAGAAGACTGGGATGTGACACATGATGTGGAGGCTCCTGGAGGTCTTGATGTGTGAGATGATTGTGCTGGACTGCTCTTCATCACTGAATCTCCTCCTGAAGTACTCCTCCTTCTGGGGGTCAGTGAAGCCTCGTACTTCTGTTACCCTGTCCACACATGAAGGAGGGATCTGATTGGCTGCTGCAGGTCGGGAGGTTATCCAGACGAGAGCCGAGGGAAGCAGCTTCCCCTTGATGAGGTTTATCAGCAGCACGCTGACTGATGACTTCTGTGAGACATCAGACACGACCTCACTGTTGTTGAAATCCAGTGAAAGTCTGCTTTCATCCAGGCCGTCAAAGATGAACAGAACTTTACAGCCAGCGAGCTTCTCTGCTGTGAGCTTCTGTAATGTTGGATAGAAAACACGGATCAGCATGAGCAGACTGTACTGCTCATCTTTGATCAAGTTCAGCGACCTGAACGAGAACAGAATCAGCAGACTGATATCTTGGTTGTTGGAGCGCTGTGCCCAGTCCAGAGTGAACTTCAGCACTGAGAAGGTTTTTCCAACGCCAGCGACGCCGTTCATCAGAACCACTCTGACTCTGTGTAAGACTTCACAGATGTCCTGATCCTTGGTTGGAGCGTCATGGAGGGTCTTCATCTTGGAAACTGCTTCAAGCTGCCTCACCTCATGTTGGGTATGAACCTCTTCAGTTTCCTGTTGGTCAGGTAAGACTTTAAAGATGTCCTGACACTTGATTGGAGCGTCATGGAGGGTCTTCATCTTGGAAGCTGTTTCAAGCTGCCTCACCTCATGTTGGGTATTAACCTCTTCACTCTGTCCCTCTGTGATGTGGACCTCAGTGAAGATGCTGATGAGGAAGGTTTTAGTTCCTGCTTCATCAGTTCCTTGAGTCACACATTCACATGTGCTGCTCATACTGATCTGATGTTCATCTAAAACCTCCTGCAGACCACTTCCTGCTGAAAGAGAAGAAAAAAGGTAGAATGAAACAGAAATCAGTGTGACTGTTAATGTTCAGTAGGATAGAGGAGGTAGATTCCTGTTTTCAGAGATGATGACATCAGCAGACAGATCTTCAGTCTTACTTTGTACAGTGCTGGTCTGACTGTCTGTCTGCAGTCCAGCTCTGGTTCTGGATCTTTTTCCACACTGGGGACAGGAGGAGTCTCCTGATGAAGCAGACTGGTCCCAGTATGAGGTGATGCACTGTCTGCAGAACCAGTGTCCACAGCTGGTAGAGACTGGATCCTTCAGCACGTCCTGACACAAAGAACAGCAGGACAGCTGCTCCTCCACAGACACAACCCTCCTCTTCCTCTCTCTGTGGACATGAACACATTCTTTATGTCACATGACATTAGTGGAGGCCAACCGACAGCTCACAAGCTGCATGCAGCTCTTTCCCCACATAAACAGTCCAGACTGTCAGTATTTACACACTTACACACTTTCTGTTCTTCAGCCTCTGAGATTCAACACATTCAACTTGAAATAAAATAAAATAAACTACAATCACAAGAGTTCAACAGTAATTAGACAGAGACAACAATGTGCCAGCAAAGGCAGAGAAGAAGAAGAAGACTGCAAGCTAGTAAACATGGATGTGACAAACTACAATTCAAATGATTATTATGGTTATTAATGATTGCATAATAAACCTGTGCTGTGTGAAGTATAAGATGGCTCCATGTCATAAAGAAGACTGTTATAAAATAAAAGCCACCAGGAGATGAAAATAAAGGCTTTTATTAAAAATACAATAATATATAAAAGAACAATGTTTATAATGTAGATTATCAAATGATATTAAACTGAATCATCTTCAGGTCAGTTTACAGTAGAAACAGTCTCTTACTTTGTGTCTGAGGGTCCAGGTTCATTACTGAAGGTTGGAGGTACAGGTAGAGACCAGTCACTCTTCATAGACAGACAGCTGGATATTACAGACTCTGCTCCGTCCTCCTCTTCCTCCTCTTTCTTCATCTTCTGGAGTCTGAGAGGTAAACCAGTAACACTGGAGACACACACACATACACAGTATAATAAACTCAGTCCTGCCTCTCAACTTAGTAGCTTCTTATTAGTTGACATGACTTTAACTACAACCATGTGTGTTTTCTAGTCATCACAAAGAGAAACTTTGACTCTGGTTTAAATCCAACAAACAGACTTCAGATAAACATGTGTGTGCTTCTTAACTGTGACTTCTCTCTAGAGCTCAGCAGTGAGTCACGTGACATCGCTGTGAGGACGCACAAACCAGGAAAACAACAACAGGAAACAACGTTTAACACCTCAAACTCTGTCATTTCACATTTAATCAACTAAACAATGAATGTGATCAATAATCATCAGATCGATCAATAATGACAGTAATCATTATTTACAGTCCTGATATTAACACTCACCTGCCTCACACTGTTTTCCTGCTTCTGCTCTGATGACTGAACAGACTTTCACCTTTACGCCCTACCTGTCTGCTCCTCCCTTCTTCTTTATTAGAAGTCACATGAGTGTCATCTATGATCTTTGTGAAGTTTTATGACTGTTGGTCAGCTGTTTGGTACAAACAGACACAAAGACTTCCTCACTGTAGTAAAAACACTTATTGTCCAGTAAAGGTGTGTTCTGTGTGAACAGATAAATGTGCAGCTACAGTCCACAGGGAGACTAAACTAAACCCTCTGACAGTAATGATCATAATACTGGAACTCAGACTGGGTCACCAATGTTCCTCTGACATCAACAACTGTCACACTTCCTGTCCAGCTCCTCACCTCAATATACACAAACTACAAGAAAACCTCTTTATGTTGTTCTCTATCAGTAATAATATATATATAACAGTCTTATTGTAACCAGAACATATATCAGTGATGAAAGGAGGTTTCTACTACAGTACTAGTACTACAGTATGTTTACTGGTTCTCCTAGAAGAAGGACTAAATACTGCAGAGTCCCTCAGTATGATCCAATCCTCTAACAACATTTCTACAAGACACTAAAAACAAAAGAGCTCAAATGTTTTGGTTCTGTCATTTCATACTTATATCTACTTTCTGTCATTTGACATTTACACACACAAATAAAACAGTCTAATGATGGAAAGTTATTTCTCTTTGAGCTCTTTGTGACAGCAGATCAGGTTTGGCTGCTATCAAAGTATTACAGTATAACAGAGTAGTTAGAAACACAGAGGCTCCTCTTCCTCTTACTGACTGATCCAGAGAAGCTGTACTGATGTGATGTGTTGTAGTACTCAGCACAGCCACCAGAGGTCAGTGTGTACTGGTGGAACAGGCAGCTCAGAGTGGGGGGGTTAACATTACAGGACTAGTACAACAGAGAAACGCTTCTGGCTGTGTTTGGGAGTATTTTAGGTTGAACTACATGATTTGATTGAAGTGTCAGTCTGCCTCCACCTGCACATCATCAGTGTTCAGCCTGCTGATTGGTCCTCAGGTCCTCCAGCAAGGTGAGTCTATCTCTGCTCCTGTCTACTCATTATTCTATCAGATACAAGTATTTAAACCCAGACACACTTTAATAAGTAGCATCAATAAAGTCAGCAGCTTCCCTCTGTGATTTATTCTATGCATTGGTACTTTGTCACCTTTCTTGTTAGTTTTTAATGCTTTTGTTTGTTTGTGTCTGTTTTTCTTTACTCTCCAGTTTTTATGTTGTATGTCTCACAGTAGGAGGAGCACTCAGTAAGCCCTCATGGCTTTTATTGATCCTTCTGCACATTTCTCTTTTGTTAGTTATTCTTTTCTTTTCTTCATCTCAACAAGTTCTGCATATATCACTTTTCTTGTATTGTGTATTATTTTTCTTTCTGTGCAATAAATAAACGATATAAACTATAAACTAGAGTCTGATGATTGTATGAAGAGTTTTCACAACTCAACATGATGGATGGAAATCAATAGAGATATTATTTTATTCCACATGTTTTTCTTTCATGTTAAACCTGCTGCCTACATTACCCACAATGCAATGCTACTGGATTCCCTCCACCACACAGATCTGAGGTTTATGAAATAATGAAGTCAATGCTCAGACTACAAAAATATAATAAAACTAATATTGTTGTAATGTAGATTATCAAATGATATTAAACTGAATCATCTTCAGGTCAGTTTACAGTAGAAACAGTCTCTTACTTTGTGTCTGAGGGTCCAGGTTCATTACTGAAGACTAGAGGATGATCTTTCGACCGGTCACTCTTCATAGACAGACAGCTGGATATTACAGACTCTGCTCCGTCCTCCTCTTCCTCCTCTTCCTTCATCTTCTGGAGTCTGAGAGGTAAACCAGTAACACTGGAGACACACACACATACACAGTATAATAAACCCAGTCCTGCCTCTCAACTTAGTAGCTTCTTATTAGTTGACATGACTTTAACTACAACCATGTGTGTTTTCTAGTCATCACAAAGAGAAACTTTGACTCTGGTTTAAATCCAACAAACACACTTCAGATAAACATGTGTGTGCTTCCAGGTTGTGAACTACAGGGCAACACAGGAAGCTCTGCTCCTCTCAATACAAAATGAGCTAACCTGTAAACATGATTTGCTAAATGTTGCACCGTCTCTACAATACTGACAATTTGTTATTTCTGCAGTGCATTTCTATTTCATGTCATTCATCAGGAATCATATGAGTGGAAATATGATTCACAGTAGAGGACTGCTCATAACTAACTGAAATGTGACAGTTGGTGATGGTTTGGATCAATAGAGGAGAAGAAGTGGATTAGAAGATGCATGCAAAACCAACTGGAAGAAAAGTCTCAAATCTGCTTTTTTATGGCATCAAACACGTTGGACACTTTAGTCCAAAGTGGTAAATGTGCCAGTACAAGATATTAGATACAAAGGTTAAGTTTTAAAAAGCTTTTCTTGGTCCCTCAGTCTGTGCACAGAGTCATTCTACTAGTTTCTCTGTTATGAGGCAGTCAGCATACAGTCATCCAAAAAGAAAATCCTAGTCAGTTGACTCTAAAGACCAAAGTAGTGTCTTCTACCGTAAACGTTAGACCAGTGCTGGTCCTGGTCTCCCTCGGGCCCTAAGCAAAGTTCTGCTGAGGGGCCCTGACCCATGAGCCAGCTGCATGTTCACCATTTATTTCATTTGACACACAATCACACCTGGTTAGTGTTCCTGCTCCAATCCTCCCTCTTCTAAAACACTTTGCACCATCTGTCATTCTAACAATAAGTAGACCTATTCACAACACAATGAAGTAGAAACTAGATTTATTGAATAGAAGAAATACAAAATGTTAACAAATATTCAAATAAGAAATCTGAACCTATAACATATTCTGTTCTTATTTACTGTGAGAGATGTGACTATTAACTAATTAACATGTTATAATCAATATTTAACCAATAGTCATTGCTTCAGTATCCTCCTTTAGTCCAAAGTAGTAACTAGTGTAAGTGAACCTCCACTGAGAATAGATCACTGTCTTGTTTTAACATGATGTGCATCTTATTTTTCTGCATTTCATATCATCATATATTCACAGATGCTGCTTGATGCAGCCTGAGTTTAACTTCTATTCAAGGTTCAGCTGCTGGATGAATTCAGGAACAAACACAGCTGCTTGTTCACGTTCATGAGCACGCTTTGTAACTCAGGTGCGGTCTTGGCGGTGGGCGGGGCCTTACGCAGACTACGCAGGACCGGCTCTGACCCTGATGTTACAGCTGATAATGACCCAAAAGATGAGTCTAATCTTTATATTAAATGGAGTATAATTAATATTCACATTATTTTTAGTAATAGTGTGACAGAGTTCACACATGAACAGCTAACTGCTTTGAAAGGCCCATCATTAGTGATCACAAAGCTTTCCTATTTGGCCGCTTAAAACACATGCCGTTGAGACCTCCGGTCGCGCGAGGGTGGTAATGGCTGCCTGAGAACTTTGCTCCCGACCGTACTGCCGCAAACCCCCGATTAATACAGGAGATTTACTTCACGAGAGATAAACAAATGTCGGGGGGAGACGAACGTGGCCCCAGCGGGTCGACGAGAAGCAAAACAAAGGAAGCTGGTGCGGAATATGCCGACGTTAGCGACGAGGAGGCTATGCTAGGTGCGGTCTCGTTAGCCTCCATCCGTAGCGTCATAAGTGAAGCCATGGCTAACGCAACGTCTGAACTGGAAAACAACATCTCAAGACAGTTCGCAGGCTTCCAGAGCAACATTCAAGAGGATATTAAAAAGCAACTTGGCGAAATGAGATCGGATATTAATCTGAAGATGGAGGAGACCGTGAAGAAAATTGAAGTGGTGTCACAGAGACTGGGGGAAGCAGAGCAGCGGGTAGGAGAGGTGGAGACGTTCAGTATTGAAGTGAATGAAACTTTAAACCAGATGCAGAGGACGCAACTCGAGCTGAAATCAAGACTAACTGAACTCGAAGGCCACTCCCGCCGCAACAACATAAGGATCTACGGCATAAAAGAAGGAGCCGAGGGCACTTCAATGATTCGCTTCGTGGAGAACCTCATTCAGACTGAACTGGGCGAGGGTACCGGCCCAAACGAACTCGGTATTGAACGTGCACACAGAGCTCTCGGCCCCAAACCAGCTGACAATGCCCCCCCAAGATCAACGATCGTTAAATTCCTGAAATATTCAACCAAAGAGCGGATCATCAGCGCGGCGTGGAAAAAAACTATCATGGTTGAAGGCAATAGGGTTTTTTTCGACCATGACTACGCAACAGCTGTGATGGAGAAAAGGAGGGAATACCTGCCGATTAAGAAAGTACTGAAAGAGAGGGGAATCAAGTTCCGTACGCCGATGACAAAAATGCGTGTCTTCCTGGAGTCTGGGACAGTTACGTATGACAACGCGGATCAAGCCGGGGACGATCTACGAGCAAAGGGGTTCCCGATTCCTCCGAGACCTGAGGACAGAACGAGGGAAATGCCATGACCCCACTTCAGCTGGGAACAGGTGAAAAGACACAGAGACGGCAGGGAATATCAGCAGCGAATCAGGGACAAGCTCTGCGGGTTTCATCGGGGGACTGACACAGCTGAGGACTAGTTGATACGCATTACCCCATCATAACACTGGGATGTTTTCTTTATTATTTGTTGTTGGACAGAGACGGTAGGATATATCCCTCAGCCACTCTGAATAGCTTTCATTCCGTTATCTCTTCCTAATGGTGAGTCACAATTAAGTACTCAACAATTAAAGCGCACGTATGCAATACTTAAAGTCATAATTAAGGGCAAAGTAATCCAAAGTTAAGTATACTATTCACCCCCCCCCCCCCTCTCTTTTTTTTTTCTTCCTCTTCTTCTCTCAAATGTGTGTAGGTTTTTTTGTTTGTTTTTTCTCTTTCTATCCCTTCATTGAATGTCACTCTTATTATTATGCCAGAAAGTTGCTATTATGAACCTACAACACCGAATTTAGTGCTTATTATACATGCAGTGCGCTTTTACATTATACGGAATACTTTTTAATGTTTGTGGGCCACGATTTTTGAATAACTTTAGCTTCAGAATCAGGCAGTCGGTCTGTAGTGTTTGAATGACAGCCACCCACTCAAACAACCTGAGGGGGCCCCGCAACTCAGCGGCTGCTACACCCCCTACACAAGAGGTCTAGGACTTACCTCTTCTATGGAAGACCATTTTTTGTTCACCGTAACGTTCTACGGTTTTGACTGTTCTGATACGACTGTTCATAGTTCTTATTTTTTGTTTTCAGGGGAAGCGAGTGAGTGTCTAGATGAATACTGGTCTATAGCTGAGTAACAAAGAATTTAAGGTTATCACTCTAAATGTCAATGGTTTGTCGACTCCTGTCAAGAGGAGTAAAGCAATATCCAAAATAAAAAGGGAAAAGGCACAAATTATATTTTGGCAAGAAACCCATCTAAAAGACCAGGAGCATGAAAAGATAAAGAATATGGGTTTTAAACGTACTTACTATTCATCTTTTAAAGCAGGACGCAAGAGGGGCGTGGCTATTCTGATACCAAACAAGGTTCACTTCGAATTCCAATCAGACTAAAGACAAGGAGGGCAGGTTCATAATGGTAAAGGGCAAATTAGATGATAAGGACATGACCCTGTTGAATGTATATGCGCCCCCAGGCAGTAACAAAACATTTTATAAGACAGTATTTGATTTAATAGCATTCCGTTTGTCCGTCTGTTGGAGTTTTGATTTGTGCAGGAGACCTTAATGTAATTTTGAACCCAAAGTTGGACACAACTAATCAAAAAAGGAAAATCACTCCCACTGAGAGATGGATTAAAAGGAGAATTCACAACCTGGGTCTGATAGACGTTTGGAGGGATTTCCACCATCAAGATAGACAGTATACTTTCTATTCAAATCGTCACAATGCATATTTAAGAATTGACTACCTACTTGTGCATAGCTCAGAGAGGCACAGGTTAAAGGAATGTGAGATAAGCCAGAGAGATATATCAGATCACTCCAGTGTCCATCTGAAATTACATCTAGATACTAGACCTAAAGTGACAACATGGAGATTAAATGTAAGCATGTTAAACAACCCCCAGTTTAAAGAGAAAATAAAGAAAGAATTAAAAACATATTTGGAAGACAATGATGATGGAAACGTGAACCCAGTGATTTTGTGGGATGCTGCCAAAGCAGTCCTACGGGGGAAAATAATATCAGAATCTGCATTCATAAAAAAAACGAAAACTCATAAACTGTTAAACCTGCAGAATCAACTAACAGAACTGGAACAAAAACACAGTAAAAGCAAAGATCCACAATTACTTATACAGATGAGACCACTCAAACAAGAAATAGACAAGATTTACTGTGAAGAAATAGAGAAAAATCTCAGGTTTACAAAACAGAGATACTACGAGGCAGGCTCGAAAGCATCCAAGCTGTTAGCATGGAGGCTGCGAAAACAGCAATCAGAAAATACAGTCTATAAGATTAGGGATCCTGCCACTAAAAAAGTTACATAAAACTAGAGGGAATACGGAAAGCATTTGAAAAATTTTAATCAGAACTTGTACACCCAACCCACACCGTTCGAACCTGCTAAAGTAGAAGAGTTCCTGAGCCAACTGGATCTGCCCTCCTTGGGGAAATTGCAAAATGAAAAATTAACAAAAGAAATATCACTCGAAGAAATTGACAAGGCGATCTCCTCCCTGAAGTCCTCTAAGTCTCCAGGGACAGACGGATTTCCTGGAGAATGGTATAAATCACTGAGGGAACAATTAATACCAATTCTACATAAAAGCTTAGGGAGGGAGCCATCCCCCCATCCTGGAGGGAAGCTACCATCTCTGTGATTCCAAAAGAGGGCAAGGACCCGAAAGAATGTGGCTCTTATAGACCAATCAGTGTTTTAAATCAGGATTATAAATTATATGCAACTATTTTAACTAAAAGATTGGAGGAAGTGATCCCTTTTTTGATAGATGAAGACCAAACTGGATTTATTAAATGTAGACAAACTCATGACAACATAAGGAGAACCCTCCACACCATTGAACACATAAAAAAAGAAAAAATTGGAGCTATTCTACTTAGTATGGACGCGGAAAAGGCATTTGATTCTGTGGGATGGGGGTTTCTTTATGCAGTCATGGAAAGATTAGGCTTTCATGAGAAATTCATTAAATGCATCAAAACACTATATACATCCCCCGTAGCCAGAATTAAAGTAAATGGAGGCCTGTCAGAAACTATTCACCTGCAACGTGGTTGTCGCCAGGGCTGCCCAGCCAGTCCAGTGCTCTTTAACCTCTTTATTGAACCTCTTGCACAAGCCATAAGACAGAATCCTGACCTAGAGGGCATCACAATAAAAAGGTATAGAATACAAAATATGTCTTTATGCGGATGACGTGTTGGTCAGCCTAAAGAACCCAGAGTCAGGAATCCCAAGATTAATGGATTTCCTGCAGGCATATGGAGCCCTGTCAGGTTATTCCCTTAATGTTGATAAAACACAAGCCCTGACGTTCAATTTTGTCCCATCAACAGGACTAAAAAGCAAGTACAATTTTAACTGGGACTCAACCTCTATTAAATATTTAGGTATTAAATTGACCAAGGATACAACACAGTTATTTTATGAAAATTATGTTACAATAAATTCACACTTAAAAGAAGACCTAGATAGATGGGCCTCTCTGCCCCTAGATCTTAGTAATAGAATCATGACAATAAAAACAAATATTTTACCCAGACTACTTTATCTGTTTCAGTCCCTACCCATTTGTGTCCCTGATAGTCAATTTAGAGAGTGGGATAAGATGATATCCCGTTTCATCTGGAATGGAAAATTTCCCAGGGTGAGATACAAAACTTTACAACTGCCAAAGTATAGTGGAGGGATGGGCTTACCGAGGCTCAAAGATTACTATTTAGCAGCACAGATAAGACCACTGTTGCTCTGGTGCAATAGAGACTACATCGCAAAATGGAAAGATGTAGAACTATTGCTGTCAGACAAGCCTATACAGAGTTTACTAGGAAGTCCAGTAGAGGCTAAAAAACATGTTATCCAGAGCCAGTGGGTTCGATTCTCAATAGAAGTCTGGTTTGGCTTGGTGAAACAACTTAATATCCAGAAGGAAATTCGTATTTTGATGTGGCCAACCCATGACCCAGATTTCAAACCAGGAATGAATGACGGAGGCTTCACTCAATGGGCGAGAAAAGGACTCTACATTATGCCAATTTGTCGAAAACCAGGAATTCACAGACTTTAAGTCCATATCAGATAAATTCAGCCTAGCTCGGCAGGATTTTTATAAGTACCTTCAACTCCGGCACTACTTTGACACGAATATTAAAAAGGACCAATACAGGAAAATCTATCAGGTATTACCAAAATGTTTATCAAAGCCTATAACACAAAGCTGTCCAGAAAGATAATTGGCGAGCTATACAGACATATAGCTGAATTAAGAGGTCACTCAACAAACTATATTAAGGTGAAATGGGAAAAAGAGTTGGGAATCATAATTACTTCTGAAGACTGGACAAATGTAATTAACACACAAATTACTACCACAGCCTCACAATTATGGAGGGATTTTTCCTGGAAAAACTGTATTCGATTCTTCATAACACCAAAGCAGAAGTCTAAACAGACAGGACAGCAACCTACTTGCTGGAGAGGCTGTGGACACAGTATGGCAGATCATACGCATATATTCTGGAGTTGTTCCTTGCTTAAATCTTTCTGGCAAAGAGTTCAACATATTGTCAGTGAGGTCTTGCAGTATAATTTTAATTTCATTTGTTTATCATTTTATCTTGGTAATATCGACACAGAATTACCAAAAAAAGACAGATACCTCTTAAAAATGTTCATGGCTGCCGGCAAAAAAGCCATAACAAGAAGATGGCTCAACACGGAACCTCCCACAGTTAACCAGTGGGAAGCCATAATTAAAGACATCCAAAAGATGGAACTACTAACGTTTAGTCTCAGACTACAAAGGGACAAAGGTGATGCCCTCTGGGAAAAATGGAGCACTTATATTACAAGGAGAGGTGATGACCAGCCTTAATGTCTTGTATATCCTGGTTTCAAGATCAACTATGACCACATTGCTGTAACGTATGTGATACATGACCTGCTCGCAACCCTTCTGTTCCCCCATGTTGTGTTCATGAGTGTTCACATGTATATGTGCATTAGTATACAGTATATAACCCTATATTTATGTAGATGATCATTTCCCCATAAGGGTGCAAACAAACTTGTACACTTGAAATACCACGTGCATGGACATAATTATGTGCATATGCTCCTGTTTTGTTTTTTTCTCTTCTGTTTTTTCTTTCTGATGTTTCTTCTGTGCACAACTTGGCAAGCATTTGTACTGTCTAGCCACAGCATATTGTACCCATATTTACATTTGTCTATCACGCTGATGCTATCTATGTTTTGTGCAAAAAAACCTTGAAAAATAAAGTTAAAAAAAAAAAATAAAAAAAATATGAAAGGCCCATCATTGAACTTTGAACCCAAAACTAGTGAAAAGAAAACAGCAATACACTCTCAGAAGATCACACATCATCAGCAAGTATCCACTGAAATACAACCAACCAGTGTTATACTAGAAACACACAAAAAGGACATCTCTGAATTTATATATATAAATAAGACATAGAAAGTGAAAGTAAAGAAAAATGATTAGAAACAAAGGCCCGTACTCTAACCAAACTGTGACAAATATATTCCACTTGGAGATGGTCCTATAACAATAAATATAAAATGAGGCTATAATCAGTAAGTTGAATAAAATGATGAAAGCTTTACTTCATATAACTAGCAGCCAAACCAGCGGCCTGCTTAATGTCGTGATGACGTCATTATATCTGCAATCAGTTCTGTGGAAACCTTCATTACAGTGATACGGAGAGATTTCTCTGCTTTCTACAGGGTTCAATACATTTCTCACTTTACATCATATTCATCATATTTGTATTAATAAACTGCCTACCTCTTCCTCGAGCTGCTTCTCCTCCGTGTTTCCAGACAGGAAGAGAGAGAGATGTGACGCTCCCCTGCTTTGCTCTGTCAGCAGGATGGGACATGCCTGGCCAAGGTGTGCTTTGTTTATTAAACCTGTTAGTTCACATTTCTCTCTTCTCTCCGACACGCTCCTGCACGCTTCCCACATAACAAAGAGTCATTGACACAATGTTGAATCTGATTCTACATCAGTTTGCACCCTCAATTAATATTGAAACAACGTTGATTTTCCAACTAAAGATTGTAAAGGGAATTCTTATTATTCATCTTCTGATGTTTAATCATAAGCATTCACTGTCTCCCCTTTCCTTCTTCCTTACTCCCCCCTTCTCTCTTTCTTTCCTCCCTCCCCCCTTCTTTCCTTCTTCCTCCCCCTTCTCTCTTTCTTTCCTCCCTCCCTCCACCCTTCTCTTTCTTTCCTCCCTCCCTCCCTCCTTCCTTTCCTTCTTCCCCCTTCTCTCTTTCTTTCCTCCCTCTTTCCTCCCTCCATCCCCCTTCTCTCTTTCTTTCCTCCCTCCCTCCCTCCTTTCCTTCTTCCTTCCTCCATCCTTTTTTCTTTCTTTCCTCCCTCTTTCCTTCCTCCCTCCTTTCCTTCTTCCTTCCTCCTCCCTTCTCTTTCTTTCCTCCCTCCTTTCCTTCATCCTTCCTTTCCTTCCTTCCTTTCCTCCTTCCCTTAATTCCCTCCTTCTCCCTTTATTTCCTCCCTCCCTCCTTTCCTTCTTCCTTCCTCCCCCTTCTCTCTCTCTCTCTTTCTTTCCTCCCTCCCTCCCTCCCTTCTCTTTCTTTCCTCCCTTCTCTCTTTCTTTCCTCCCTTCTCTCTTTCTTTCCTCCCTCCTTTCCTTCTTTCCTCTCTCTGGAAAGTCTGGCATGGCAAACAACAATGTGTCAAAGGAGTGAGTGTGGAGCTGGAGAGTATATGCTGGGATATGCTTCCTCCCTCCTTTCCTTCATCCTTCCTTCCTCCCTCTTTTCCTCTCCTTCCTCCTTCCCTTAATCCCCTCCTTCTCTCTTTCCTCTCTCCTTTCCTTCATCCCTCCTTTCCATTCTTCTTTCCTCCCCTCCTTCCTTCCTCCCTCCCTCCCTTGACTCAAGGACAACAGCTAGCTAGCTAGCTTTTTTTCTTTCTTTCTTTCTTTCTTTCTTTCTTTCTTTCTTTCTTTCTTTCTTTCTTTCTTTCTTTCTTTCTTTCTTTCTTTCTTTCTTTCTTTCAACAATGTGTCAAAGGAGTGAGTGAGGAGCTGGAGAGTATATGCTGGGCTGATTGCATGTGATGAGAGGCAGCTGTGTGCACAGGTGAGTAGAGTGAAGTGACGAGGTGGGTGTGGCTGACAGGCTGAGTGGGGCAGAGGCCTCCTTTCCTTCCTTCTTCCTTCCCTCCTTCCTCCCTCCTTTCCTTCCTCCCTCACAGAGTGAAGTGACGAGGTGGGTGTGGCTGACAGGCTGAGTGGGGCAGAGGCCTCCTTTCCTTCCTTCTTCCTTCCCTCCTTCCTCCCTCCTTTCCTTCCTCCCTCACAGAGTGAAGTGACGAGGTGGGTGTGGCTGACAGGCTGAGTGGGGCAGAGGCCTCCTTTCCTTCCTTCTTCCTTCCCTCCTTCCTCCCTCCTTTCCTTCCTCCCTCACAGAGTCAAGTGACGAGGTGGGTGTGGCTGACAGGCTGAGTGGGGCAGAGGCCTCCTTTCCTTCCTTCTTCCTTCCTCCCTCCTTCCCTCCTTTCCTTCCTCCCTCCCTCATTTCCTTCCTTCGTCCTTCCTCCCTCCCTCCTTTCCTTCTTCCCTCCCTCCCTCCTCCCTCCCTCCTTTCCTTCCTTCTTCCTTCCCTCCTTCCTCCCTCCTTTCTTCCTTCCTTCTTCCTTCCTCCCTCCCTTCCTTTCTTGACTCAAGGACAACAGGAGGGTTACTAACACTACTCACTATAACTTTGTCTCTATGTTTATATTTACTAACACTACTCACTATAACTTTGTCTCTATGTTTATATTTACTAACACTACTCACTATAACTTTGTCTCTATGTTTATATTTACTAACACTACTCACTATAACTTTGTCTCTATGTTTATATTTACTAACACTACTCACTATAACTTTGTCTCTATGTTTATATTTACTAACACTACTCACTATAACTTTGTCTCTATGTTTATATTTACTAACACTACTCACTATAACTTTGTCTCTATGTTTATATTTACTAACACTACTCACTATAACTTTGTCTCTATGTCAAATTGACCCCGTCCGTTTTAACTGTTCCTTTTTTCCTTCTTTCCTTCTCTCTTTCTTTCCTTCTTTCCTCCCTCCCTCCTTTCTTCTTTCCTCCCATCCTTCCTTCCTCCTTTCCTTCCTCCCTCCTTCCCTCCTTTCCTTCCTCCCTCCCTCCTTTCCTTCCTTCTTCCTTCCTCCCTTCCTCCTTTCCTTCCTTCTTCCTTCCTCCCTCCCTCCTTTCCTTCCTCCCTTCCTCCTTTCCTTCCTTCTTCCTTCCTCCCTCCCTCCCTCCTTTCCTTCCTTCCTCCCTCATTTCCTTCCTTCTTTCTTCCCTCCTCCCTCCCTCCTTTCCTTCCTTCTTCCTTCCTCCCTCCCTCCCTCCTTTCCTTCCTCCGTCCCTCCTTTCCTTCCTCCCTCCCTCCCTCCTTTCCTTCCTCCGTCCCTCCTTTCCTTCCGTCTTCCTTCCCTCTGTCCTCCCT
>NC_070586.1:485292-490292 GCF_027409825.1 Scomber japonicus | reverse complement strand
GAATGTGAGAGGAGGCAGAGGATCTACCATGACAGCCTTAAGGACTTCATGTTCAAGTTCCGTTTTGATGGAAAACTCTGGTGGTGGGTATTGTCGAATCAGAATTAAATGACACATTGATTATGGTTTGCTGAACATATATTAACGGAAGGTGTTTAAGTCAGACTAAATCACATTGCAAAACTATAAATGATTTTCAATTACAGTGTTGATGCGGCTAAAGAGGACGGGACCTTGGGCAGACTGGCCAACGATGACCATGTAAACCCGAATGCAAAGATGAAGTACATTATGGTTGAAGGAAAGCCCCATCTGTGCTTGTTTGCAAAACATAGTATAAGCCCTGGAGAGGAGATCACATATGATTATGGTGATTCAGACTGGCCATGGAGATATAAGGTAGCTGAAGTTTTCCTTTTGTGATATTAATGTCTCAAACTCCTGTGTTGCTAAATCATAGCAATACAATTCTATGAGAGCGTGAAGACACACTGGAAAAGCTAACAATTTGTCCCATGACTGGTCAGAGGTCATGTTTTTCCCACCTTTCTTATGGTATTACATAGGAAACATCTTATAACTTTTTTTTTCTGTAGGATGATGCTGCAGGGACCCATGGCAGTGAAATGGTGGACAAGCCCCATGACACTAAGATGGCAGCAGGGACCCATGACACTGAGAGGGTGGACAAGCCCCATGACACTAAGATGGCAGCAGGGACCCATGACACTGAGAGGGTGGACAAGCCCCATGACACTAAGATGGCAGCAGGGACCCATGACACTGAGATGGTGAACAAGCCCCATGACACTGAGATGGCTGCAGGGTCATGTCCAGATCCAAGGAATCCCAGCAGGGTTGGAAAGGTAAATGAAATCCTATGTTCTGCTTTATGATTTGTGTGGTAAAATATAAAGTAACCCAATATTGTCAATTGGTGTAGTGTGTGTGTGACCTGAACATATGGTTTATGTGGACATTGGTTTACAGAGACCTTCTTGTCAAGTGCTTCTCTTAGTGTAAGTCAGTATCTGATCAGTGTGTGTGACCAGAACATATAATTTACGTGGACAGTGGTTTACAGAGACCTTCTTGTCAAGTGTTTCTCTAGTGTAAGTCAGTATCAGATCAGTGTGTGTGACCTGAACATATGGTTTATGTGGACAGTGGTTTACAGAGACCTTCTTGTCAAGTGCTTCTCTAGTGTAAGTCAGTATCAGATCAGTGTGTGTGACCTGAACATATGGTTTATGTGGACAGTGGTTTACAGAGACCTTCTTGTCAAGTGCTTCTCTAGTGTAAGTCAGTATCAGATCAGTGTGTGTAACCTGAACATATGGTTTATGTGGACAATGGTTTACAGAGACCTTCTTGTCAAGTGCTTCTCTTAGTGTAAGTCAGTATCAGATCTCTGTGTGTGACCTGAACATGATTGATATAATTTATATGGGCAGTGGTATATATGACCAATAACTCATGTCAACTTCTTGCCCACAGTGTAAAAATCATCACCTTGTGCTCACAACAGTAGCCACCCTGGATAAGTGCATTCAGTGTGTGGGACCTGTATCATCGTTGAAGTGGCTTGGCTATGAATGCAAAGGTGAGACAAGTGAATTAAGTGTATAACTATTAGAAGTAGATGTGTATACAGATTTTAAAAGGGGCACATAGCTAAAATTAAAGCAGCCCCATTTAAATATAAAAAATGTACATGTATAAAAGAGTCTTTCTCAATAGAAATAAGAAAACACGATTATGTCCTAAGTATGTTGAGCTTGTTTCATAGTACAGGCTGCTGGACTGACACTTCCTGACTCCAGTTAGCTTCTGTCATGTCTTCACTCCGAGGCATTTTCCTTACTTGAAGCCCTGGTATTCTACTATTTGGTGCAGGCATATGATCATTTTAGATGTTGTGTGTATATAGTGCTGTTAATCTTTGTTTTTATACTGATGGTTGGATATGTATATTTGTTTACCACATTTATATTTAAAGTACTACAGTGATGATTGTACAGTTGAACATTTTTGGAACCATTGAACAAACAAAAAACATTATGACCTTTTAGAGAGAAGGGATTGCATTGCTTTGAGTGAAATGTACGTGTGCATTGGTTTTATGTGTAATGTATGTGTTGTATTCCAGTGTATGATTAACTCTTCTTCAAAGTAACACCTATGAAACATTATTTTTTTATTTAATTTGTGCTATTTGTGACTTTTGCTAACACCATTTCCTAGATGAAATCGCAGTAAGTGACACTGAGGCCAAGGACAGTGAGAGTGATTCTGATGCCACTGGCACAGCATTCCCAGAGTGTGAAACTAGTAAGGCTGTGGGCGCTGCAACAGGCTCTACAGCCACGGAGCAGGTCCATGATGCTGCAGATTTTGGTAAGTTATTTCCCTTTACAGTTGTTTGTTTGTTGATAGAATGTATTTTTCCATTAAAAAAATCTTTTGGCAAATTATGTGTTTTGCAGAAGCAGTGTCATCAGTGACCTCCACCGTGAATGAGACTGTCCCTCTCTCTGAAGGTAAGTTTGATTGTAACGCATCTTTACACTTAAAATGATGCAGTTACAGTATATTGTATGATGTGAATATATAGGGGTGCCCCAGCAGTTAGTTACAGTTTTTCAAAATTGCTTAGACACATTTCTTGAATCCTTCCACCCTTTTCTCAAAACTGTAAACACAAAACCTAATTTTCAAACTACATTCATTAAACCTCTGATCCTTCTTGCAAAATCAAACAATGTCTCAAAACACTACTGAGCATTCATTAAACATCAGAAAATGGAAAACAGTGTTCAGGACATGTAACTCCAGAAAAAAATGGTTATTGTTTATAATACATTAAATACATTTTGTGTTTTCCAAAAAAATATTCACAACTCAGTAACACAGTTTAGATATTGCATACTATAAGTACTGCAAGAATTACAGTATTGACTGTCTGCTGATTCAGTACTTGCATACCGTAAAAATCCAGTACTGCAAAAGGCCAAAGTACAAACACAAAATCTAATTGAAAAGCACATTATATTATGCTGTAAATGTAACTGCAAAATCAAAGTCAACAAGTGATTCATTCAGCCTCAGCATCACGTCTTTGTGCTGGGTCAGGACATTGCCTACATCACAGGTAACGGAGGAAAAACCCTCTGGTGTGTCTGATCCAGCCTTGGCAAGACTCTACACCTGTCACCACCGGCCAATCCCATGGCCTGCAGGAGATTCTCCCTTTTTATAGGGTTTCAGTGATGTACCTTCCACCGCCATGCAGAGAAAAACTCTTCTGTTGGGGTGAGGAAAGGGGAGTACAGTATGATGGAAAGCAAACATTCATGAACCACTCTGGTATCACCCTTCAACTCACCCATGCCTCCTGTGCACTCTGAACTGATTTATATTTATATTATTTATTTATATATATTTATCACATCATGAGCAACAAGTGTGTAAGCTATGATATCTGTGCTGTAATTGTGTTTACAGTTTTTCTGTATTGCTAAAACACTAAACTCCATTCTCTGAACCAAATGCAATTATTGAATCAATCACTCTTTTGGCAAAACCATGAACAATTTTCACCTGGTTAGACACAATCTGCAGATCTTATTTACTGTTTTTCTAAACACATTCTCACTCACTAAAACACATGTTGCACTTGTGATGCATAATGGTAGCCACAGGTGGCAGAAGTTAAACACAGTTACAGCACAGATATCATAGCTTACACACAAAGACTCAAAACTCTTCACACTTGTTGCTCATGATGTGATGAAACCAATATAAGCCAGTTCAGAGTGCACAGACAGCATGGGTGAGTTGAAGGGTGATACAAGAGTGGTTCAACATCAACCAGCAATTCATAAATGTTTGCCTTCCACCATACTCCCCTTTCCTCAGCCCAATAGAATAAAGTTTTTCTCTGCATGGCTGGAAGGTATATGACCAAACACCCTATAGAAGGGAGAATCTCCTTTCCGTGGCTGGATTAGACACACCAGAGGGTTTTTCCCTGCTGTCTGTGATGTAGATGAAGTCCTCTGTCCTGACCCAGCACAAAGACGTGATGCTTAGGCCGAATTAATCACTTGTTGACTTTGATTTTGCAGTTACATTTACAGTGTAATGTGCTTTTCATTTAGATGCTTGTCTTTGTTCTTTGGCCTTATGCAAGTGCTGAATGCACAGACCGTCAATACTGTAATTCTTGCAGTACTTACATTATGCATTATCTAAATTTAAATATCTTAACTGTGTTACTGAGTTATGAATATTTTTTTTGGAAAACACAAAATGCATCTACTGCATGATGAACAAAACATTCTGGAGCTACATGTCCTGAACACTGTTTTCCATTTTCTGATACAGTGTTTAATGAATCCTCAATAGTGTTGTAATTTTGACTGGTGTGTGTATCATCTGAAAACATTGTTTGTTTGATTTTGAACACAGATAAAACTGTTTATGGTTTACCAAAAGAGTGATCAATTCAATAAGTGGGTTCAGATTACTGAGCATTTGGTTCACAGTAATACATACACCACATAACCAGTACATCCTTTATGGCATGTCACAACTGTCTCTCCGTTTCCTGTCTCTCTGCACCTTCATTGAGTTAGGGTTAGATTTAGATTTAATATGATAATTATTAGCAAACTGCACCACTTCTCTACAAAAAATGATCGGTGCAAAACATTTTGGCACTTCAGATGTTTAGATTCTTATTCATCACTCACTACCATCAGAAGTGTCTGATTCCCAAATGTACTCTGTTGCAAGATAAACAGCCAGAGTTAAAGCATCATTCAGTCAGTCTGGGATTCTACTAACAGACAGAAGACACCGAGACAGCCTAAACCTGTGGTAACTTCTCCAACCTACCTGCCAAATGCCTGGAAAGCTGTGTGCAGCTGTACCAACCTGTGTTGACTGTTCCTTGTGTTGGGTCAAGAAAACAATGACAAACTATTGATGCATTACTT
>NC_070586.1:477792-480292 GCF_027409825.1 Scomber japonicus | reverse complement strand
AGGAAAGAAGGAAGGAAGGGAGGAAAAGAGGGAGTAAAGAAGGAAAGAAGGAAGGAAATGAGGAAGGAAGGAAAGAAGTAATGAGGAAGGAATGAGGAAGGAAGGAAGGAAGGAAGGAGAGAAGGAAGTTATGGTAATGAATGACTTTGACATTGATGTAACTCAGGTACTTTTTGGGAGAAGTAATGAGGAACTATAATGAATGACTTTTTCAAAGTAACGTGCCCAACACTGCTCACCTCCTGTGTGTGTCCTTCCTTCCTCCCTCCTTTCCTTCCTTCCTTCCTTCCTTCCTTCCTTCCTTCCTTCCTTCCTTCCTTCCTTCCTTCCTTCCTTCCTTTTTCCTGCAGGTGTTTGTCTGGATGGGAAACGAGGCGCGTGAGGAAGAGAAGACCGAGGCCGCAGCTTCAGGTGAGAGAGACTGGAGGTTAGACATGATGTGGACCAGGTGAGGACAGGTGAACATGTAAGCAGGTCTAACTGTCAGACTGTCATGTAGCTGTAAGGTACCTGGAGAGCGACCCGGCCGGCAGAGACCCCTGCACCCCCACGGTGACGCTGAAGCAGGGATTTGAACCGCCAACCTTCACCGGCTGGTTTCTGGGCTGGAACCGGGACTTCTGGACCGTGGACCCGCTGCAGCGCACCATCGAGAGCCTGCAGGTGTAAAACATGTGACCCAGTGTTTCCATAAGATAAAGCAGCTCTACATCATAAATACACCTACCTGTCTACCTGAACAGCTGTCTGTCTGTCTGTGTGTGTGTGTGTGTGTGTGTGTGTGTGTGTGTGTGTGTGTCTCTGTGTGTGTGTCTGTGTGAGTGTGTGTGTGTGTGAGTGTATGTGTGTGTGTGTGTGTGTGTGTGTGTGTGTCTGTGTGAGTGTGTGTGTGAGTGTGTGTGTGTCTCTGTGTGTGTGTGTGTGTGTGTGTGTGTGTGTCTGAGTGTGTGTATGTGTGTGTGTCTCTGTGTGTCTCTATGTGTGTGTGTGTGTGAGTGTGTCTATGTCTGTGTGAGTGTGTGTGTGTGTGTCTGTGTCTATGTTTGTGTGTGTGTGTATGTGAGTGTGTGTGTCTATGTTTGTGTGTGTGAGTGTGTGTTTGTGTGTGTGTGTGTGTATGTGTGTCTGTGTGTGTGTATCTGTGTGTGAGTGTCTGTGTGTGTCTCTGTGTGTGTGTGTGTGTGTCTCTGTGTCTCTGTGTGTGTGTCTCTATGTGTGTGTGAGTGTGTGTGTCTGTGTGTGTGTGTGTGTGTGTGTGTGAGAGTGTGTCTGTGTGTCTCTCTGTGTGTGTGTGTGTGTGTGTGTGTGTGTGTCTCTCTGTGTGTGTGTGTGTGTGTGTGTGTGTGTGTGTGTGAGAGTGTGTCTGTGTGTCTCTCTGTGTGTGTGTGTGTGTGTGTCTGTGTGTGTGTGTGTGTGTGTGTGTGTGTGTGTGTGTGTGTGTGTAGTGATCATGCTCAGTGGTCACATGTTCAGATGGAACCATTTTTGAGGTACTTGTACTTAACTGTAGTATTTCCATGTGATGCTACTTTTTACATTTCAGAGGGAAATCTAGCAGTGAAAGCATAGAAGTATTATGAGTGGTAGTTAAAGCATTGAGCTCTATAGAGGTTTGGCTCCCCCGTGTGGACGCAGACTGAACTGCAGCTTCCATCATTCTAATAGATAAGATATATTTCTGCAGCATGTACATGTGGATAAAAGAGTATGCAGACGAGATCATGGCAAAGATCAAGAAGGTTGTGTCAGATGAGAGCAATAGCTATGATAGTGTTGAATGTTTGTTGTGTAAGTGTAGAGATTATTCAATTTACTTTTGAGGCAGCACAGCTAGAAATATACATATTGATAAAAAGGCAGGTTCATGACATTTGGATAAATCAGTACTCTATTAAAATGTTGGAACGCAAATGTAGATGATATGCAGTTTGTTGTTGACGCTTATGTATGCATAGTTTACATGATTTCTTACATGTGAAAAGCAGAAAAGGAGCTGGGATTGTTAGTTAATGCCCAAAGAGAAGCATCAAAGGACGGGAAGATTAGTGCAAAACAGCTATTTAGAAGTCTATGCAAAGCTTATTTACATACCAGAGATGTGTGTGCTCAAGAAACTGTATGTAAGTTAACTAATGTCCATCTGTAGGAATGTTCAAAGAAAGTTGTATTATACCTACAGGGGATAATATAGTTAAAATGAGTTTGCCCTTAAGTGTGTTGAGGCAAAAGGCAGAGTCACATATTATTGTAAGTCTTTACATTCACAAATGTAAGTTTAATAATACTGCCTGGATGATCATATTCATTAAACAGAATGTGGAATTATTCTGATTATTTCTCATTTATACACAAAGACAGAAAAATAACTACAATAAAAATAGATGTTAAACATGAAGCTGAAGCTCCACACAGGATAAAAACGCTGACTCTTCATTTATTTCCACGTTTATTAGAATTAGGTCTTTGTTTATTATCAGCATGGTCCCACCAGCCTCCCTTC
>NC_070586.1:427792-467792 GCF_027409825.1 Scomber japonicus | reverse complement strand
AAAGGTGTGTAAAGCTAACAGCTATGCTAAGCTCTGCATATAACTGGTGGTTGGTGCTTCATGTTTAGTCTCACCATTCTTTAGCTGCTCTCTAATCTCTGGTCACTGCTGAGGTCCTTGGAGCTTCCAATCATCTCTGACTTCAATCATCATTGTATGTTACTGCCTAGTTTAATAAGTACAAGTTAGTCCTGATCTCTAGCATTGCTGGCTATGGCCCATCATGCAACAGGGCAGACTGGACAAGTTCACATTGGTAGCTGTTCAACTCATCGTGCCCGTTAGCATCGCTGCTGCTAATGGAGCTCTGGTTTTATTATATCGGCTTATGATTGACATGTTTATTATTCTTAGTGTGCAATAAAGAAACCTGTCATGCTCATTATTTAGTTTCATCTCTTAGATTATTATTATTATTCAAGATAATCCTGAAAATTATGAACCAAACAGTGAAGGATGTGAATTAAATAAAAAGAAAACAATCTACCCAAGTTACAGTCAGTGAACTCACTTCAGAGTCTTCAGTTTACAGTTTGGACTCTCCTGTACAGCAGACAGAAGCTTCTCTGATGAATCAGACAGTTTGTCGAGTCTCAGGTGCAGCTCTGTCAGATGAGGGTTGGACTTCACAGCTGAGGTCACAACTTCACAGTCAGTGTCTGAGAGTTCACGGTCAGTAAGTCTGTAATGACACAAATATTACAACATATTATCATGAAGTGGCTCAAGGTTCAGACTAACAAGGAGAACACATGTTTGAATCTCAAAAACTAAAATAATGTATTAAAGTAAGTTATTAACAAACTAAATGTAAACTCCATGTGTAATGTGTAGAATCAGTAGTGTAGGGAAGTGCATGGATGAGGGGAAATGTGTGCTAGACAATAACAAACACATGAAGCAAAGAAAGAAAAGAGATGTTGCTGGTGGAAGAGAGAGGGAGACACTGAGCAGGCCAGCTTTGATAAGGTGATCCAGCCCAAAGCCCAGCTGATGCTTCAGCCTGATGACTCCATTATTAGTGCTGGAAAGGAGCCTCGGGGTGAAGAGTCACCTAGCTCTCTCATACCTGCACGTAGAAACGTGATTAAAACTTTAAAACGGAGGAAAACTTGTGCTCTCTGGAAAAATACCAAACTATTTTTACATAAAATATAAACTTTTCAAACTATGAGCAGTCAAACGAGGAGTGGAAATCACTTTTTCTTCAAAGTTAGAGTGGAAGCGGCAGTTAGCTAGAGTGTGAGAAGCAGTAAAAAATAACCTTAATTTTTATTTTTAACTCGAGCTCACGGCCAAACCGTAAAAAGGAGACAAATAATTTTTTTGTCAAAATGTAGACATAGGTGTTGGGATTCATAAAATGTGACTTTGACAGGCGGGGTCTGCACAACATTTAAACGGGGGGGCTGAGACCGGCGGCAATACCTGTCTCACTCCCCATTGACCCTAATGTAATCATCTTCTTTTTTCCAAAAGAATCTCAGTCTGTGTTCACACTGAGCTTACTCGCTCATTTTAAGGAATATGTGAATAAAATATTCTGTGTCTCTCACGGTGTTTTCGGTTTTTGGACAGGAGTAACGGTTTTCTCACAGTTTGCAATTGTTCGGGACCTTGTCAGAAGCCAAATTCTCTCAACTTAACATTCCTGAAGATATGAAGTAAATGTTAATCATATTTAAGCATAAATAATATTCATTTAAACTTGTTAATTAAAGTCTACTTCATTTTTTCCACTGACAGGAACATCACTGTTATGAAATTATTAAGTAAATCTTCAAATCATTTAGAGAGTAGATTTTATTACACATTTTATTTTAAATTTCTTGGTTATATGAAATTATATTATGTACATTTTGTTCATCTTCTATTGATAAATGTTGAATCTTTTTATGCACCACAAATCATATAACTACAATACAAAACAATACAAAACTATTTATTTAGTCCTCAGTAAACATGAATTAATCACTCCATTCAAATGAATGAACCAAACAGTGAAGGATGTGAATTAAATAAAAAGAAAACAATCTACCAAAGTTACAGTCAGTGAACTCACCCCAGAGTCTTCAGTTTACAGTTTGGACTCTCCTGTACAGCAGACAGAAGCTTCTCTAATGAATCAGACAGGATGTTGAGATCCAGGTGCAGCTCTGTCAGATGAGGGTTGGACTTCACAGCTGAGGTCACAACTTCACAGTCAGTGTCTGAGAGTCTAACGGCAGTAAGTCTGTAATGACACAAATATTACAACATATTATCATGAAGTGGCTCAAGGTTCAGACTAACAAGGAGAACACATGTTTGAATCTCAAAAACTAAAATAATGTATTAAAGTAAGTTATTAACAAACTAAATGTAAACTCCATGTGTAATGTGTAGAATCAGTAGTGTAGGGAAGTGCATGGATGAGGGGAAATGTGTGGTAGACAATAACAAACACATGAAGCAAAGAAAGAAAAGAGATGTTGCTGGTGGAAGAGAGAGGGAGACACTGAGCAGGCCAGCTTTGATAAGGTGATCCAGCCCAAAGCCCAGCTGATGCTTCAGACTGATGACTCCATTATTATTATTATTATTATTATTATTATTATTATTATTATTATTATTATTATTATTATTAATAATAAATCATTTTATTCCTTTAATATAAAACAACAGTTGAGAGATAAACAGGAAACAAGAGGAGAGAGATCAGTGGAAGCTGCAGTTATACTGGAAGCATCTTAACCAGTAAGCTACCAGAACACTCCCAGTTCAGCTGATGCTGTCTCACTGTGCTTGAATGAAACAATCATTCTCATCACTCTCTCTCAGACCTGCACACTTTAACCTTTGTTTAGCTTTAATCTTGCAGATGAAGGAGAGAACATGGAGTTACATTGAGTCTTCCATAATGTGCACAGTGTGTGTGTGTGTGTGTGATCTGATCCCATGTCTGTCTCCACTAAGTTAACATGAGGACATCTTGATTAGAAAACCACTTTTACTGTCCACTATGTTTAATGTGACTGTAGGATATTTAGACTCAGTTCAGCTCAGTGAACAGTTCCAGTTGAGAAAGATCATCTCTCTTTGCTACCTGCTGCTGTCAGGTTCACATCCATAAGCAGCTACATTTACTGACTGTTCACAAACACTAATGAAACTAATAATCAAAGATGATTCAGATCTTATTTTAAAGCCTGCTGAGTAAAATCAGGTATTACCTGTATGTCTGATTATATATCATGTAATAATAACTTTACTGCTTTCACTGATAACTGTAAAATACTGATATATGTTGTGATAAAATGCTGCTGTAATAAAACCTCAACCACAACCTCTAAAGTCCTTCATGTGTTTCACCAGGTTTGAATGAGTCCTCCAACACACAAAGGAAGAGAAAGAGAAGAAAACACTGTCAAATCCAATAATGACTAGAAATAAATAGAATAACTGTTCATTAACTTAACAGCTATAAACATCAACATTATTTAAACTCAACATTTAAACAGCTCAACAACATCTGAGACTAAATATAACTGACATGTTATTTCACATATAAACAAGTAGAGCACTATTTTAACTATAATAAAACATTTATATTATTTATATTTGAAGAACTAAACTACTAATCTACACTGATTTATAATGTTAATCACATCTGGACTTACCGAGCCTTTCTGCAGTTCCTCACAGCTGGGATCAGTCTCAGTCGTCCCTGCTCTGATGTGTTGTACTTCTCCAGGTCCAACTCATCCAGAACCTCCTCTGACATCTGCAGCATGTAGGCCAGAGCTGAGCAGTGGATCTCAGAGAGTTTCTTCTTTGATCTGTTCTCTGACTTCAGGAACTCTTGGATCTCCTGATGTACTGAGCGGTCGTTCATCTCCATCAGACAGTGGAAGATGTTGATGCTTCTGTCAGGAGAGATATCACCACTGTTCATCTTCTTCAGGTTGTTGATGACTCTCTGGATGGTTTTAGGACTGTTGTCTGTCTGACCCAGCAGACCTCCTAAGAGACTCTGGTTGGACTCCAGAGAGAGGCCATGAAGGAAGCGGACAAACAGGTCCAGGTGGCCATTTTTACTACTGAGAGATTTCTCCATGGCTCTCTTCAGGAAGTCATCCAGAGATGAGTAACTGTAGTAACTGTAGTCTCCTCCCAGGAAGTCCTCCACTACCTTTGTCTTCCTGCTGGTGTAACAGTGGTACATGTAGACTGCAGCCAGAAACTCCTGAACGCTCAGATGAACAAAGCTGTAGACTGATTTCTGGAAGATCACACTCTCTCTTTTGAAGATCTCTGTACAAACTCCTGATAACACCGAGGCCTCTGTGACATCAAGACCACACTGCTCCAGGTCTTCTTGGTAGAACATGATGTGTCCTTTCTCCAGTTGTTCAAACGCCAGCCTCCCCAGCTTCAGAAGAAGGTTCCTGTCAGCCTTCGTCAGCTCCTGTGGACTCGTCTCATGTCCCTCATCATACTTGTTCTTCTTCCTCTTTGTCTGAACCAGCAGGAAGTGTGAGTACATGTCAGTCAGGGTCTTGGGCAGCTCTCCTCTCTGGTCTGTAGTCAACATGCGGTCCAGAACTGTAGCAGTGATCCAGCAGAAGACTGGGATGTGACACATGATGTGGAGGCTCCTGGATGTCTTGATGTGTGAGATGATTGTGCTGGACTGCTCTTCATCACTGAATCTCCTCCTGAAGTACTCCTCCTTCTGGGGGTCAGTGAAGCCTCGTACTTCTGTTACCCTGTCCACACATGAAGGAGGGATCTGATTGGCTGCTGCAGGTCGGGTAGTTATCCAGATGAGAGCCGAGGGAAGCAGCTTCCCCTTGATGAGGTTTGTCAACAGCACGCCGACTGATGACTTCTGTGTGACATCAGACACGACCTCACTGTTGCTGAAATCCAGTGAAAGTCTGCTTTCATCCAGGCCGTCAAAGATGAACAGAACTTTACAGCCAGCGAGCTTCTCTGCTGTGAGCTTCTGTAATGTTGGATAGAAAACATGGATCAGCATGAGCAGACTGTACTGCTCATCTTTGATCAAGTTCAGTGACCTGAACGAGAACAGAATCAGCAGACTGATATCTTGGTTGTTGGAGCGCTGTGCCCAGTCCAGAGTGAACTTCAGCACTGAGAAGGTTTTTCCAACGCCAGCGACGCCGTTCATCAGAACCACTCTGACTCTGTGTAAGACTTCACAGATGTCCTGATCCTTGGTTGGAGCGTCATGGAGGGTCTTCATCTTGGAAGCTGTTTCAAGCCGCCTCACCTCATGTTGGGTATGAACCTCTTCAGTTTCCTTTTGGTCAGGTAAGACTTTAAAGATGTCCTGACACTTGATTGGAGCGTCATGGAGGGTCTTCATCTTGGAAGCTGTTTCAAGCTGCCTCACCTCATGTTGGGTATTAACCTCTTCACTCTGTCCCTCTGTGATGTGGACCTCAGTGAAGATGCTGATGAGGAAGGTTTTAGTTCCTGCTTCATCAGTTCCTTGAGTCACACATTCACATGTGCTGCTCAGACTGATCTGATGTTCATCTAAAACCTCCTGCAGACCACTTTCTGCTGAAAGAGAAGAAAAAAGGTAGAATGAAACAGAAATCAGTGTGACTGTTAATGTTCAGTAGGATAGAGGAGGTAGATTCCTGTTTTCAGAGATGATGACATCAGCAGACAGATCTTCAGTCTTACTTTGTACAGTGCTGGTGTGACTGTCTGTCTGCAGTCCAGGTCTGGTTCTGGATCTTTTTCCACACTGGGGACAGGAGGAGTCTCCTGATGAAGTAGACTGGACCCAGTATGAGGTGATGCACTGTCTGCAGAACCAGTATCCACAGCTGGTAGAGGCTGGATCCTTCAGGACGTCCTGACACAAAGAACAGCAGGACAGCTGCTCCTCCACAGAAACAGCCCTCCTCTTCCTCTCTCTGTGGACATGAACACATTCTCTATGTCACATGACATTAGTGGAGGCCAACCGACAGCTCACAAGCTGCATGCAGCTCTTTCCCCACATAAACAGTCCGGACTGTCAGTATTTACACCCTTACACACTTTCTGTTCTTCAGCCTCTGAGATTCAACACATTCAACTTGAAATAAAATAAAATAAACTACAATCACAAGAGTTCAACAGTAATTAGACAGAGACAACAATGTGGCAGCAAAGGCAGAGAAGAAGAAGAAGACTGCAAGCTAGTAAACATGGATGTGACAAACTACAATTCAAATGATTATTATGGTTATTAATGATTGCATAATAAACCTGTGCTGTGTGAAGTTTAAGATGGCTCCATGTCATAAAGAAGACTGTTATAAAATAAAAGCCACCAGGAGATGAAAATAAAGGCTTTTATTAAAAATACAATAATATATAAAAGAACAATGTTTATAATGTAGATTATCAAATGATATTAAACTGAATCATCTTCAGGTCAGTTTACAGTAGAAACAGTCTCTTACTTTGTGTCTGAGGGTCCAGGTTCATTACTGAAGAGTGGACCCTCACCTTTAGACCGGTCACTCGTCATAGACAGACAGCTGGATATTACAGACTCTGCTCCGTCCTCCTCTTCCTCCTCTTTCTTCATCTCTTTGAGTCTGAGAGGTAAACCAGTAACACTGGAGACACACACACATACACAGTATAATAAACCCAGTCCAGCCTCTCAACTTAGTAGTTACTCTTCAGTTCCTGTAAAGATCAGATATATGTTCATATCTCCTTCTGCATGTTCTAAACATTTTATCTACAGCTGCAAACTGGATCAGTTTCACTGAAGACTTTTTAACATCTCTCCAGTGGTTTGTGTCATATTAGTCAGATAGATGTGTTTCAGTCTCCATGGTAACTATGTGTCTTCATCTGCTCTGCTGTTATATGGGATGCCCCAGGGCTCAATCCTGGGTCCTACTCTGTTCTCTCTGTATATGCTTCCCTTGAGTCAGATAATCAGTCACTTTGGTTGTATAGCCTATCATTGTTACGCAGACGACACTCTGCTATATTACTATATATTACAGTAAAACCTGATGATTTTAGTAACAGACACTCTCCACTACTGTTTAGCTGTGATACAGGTTTGGCGGTACATGCGTAGGACTGTCCGATGTCAGTCTATGTTTGTTCCAACACTGTCTATTTACCTGTACGTTTGTATTGCATGTTTTTTTATTGTATGTCATTTATGTGCTGCAATTTTTTTCCCTGTCTCTGAGACAAATTTCTCCCTGGTGGAGACCAATAAAAGTAACCTAACCTAAAGGACTGGATGTCTCTCAACTTTCTTCAGCTTATTTCTGACAAAACTGAGCTTCTCATTGTTGGCTCTGAAAATACAGTAGAAACAGTCTCTTACTTTGTGTCTGAGGGTCCAGGTTCATTACTGAAGAGTGGACCCTCACCTTTAGACCGGTCACTCTTCATAGACAGACAGCTGGATATTACAGACTCTGCTCCGTCCTCCTCTTCCTCTTCTTCCTCCTCTTTCTTCATCTTCTGGAGTCTGAGAGGTAAACCAGTAACACTGGAGACACACACACATACACAGTATAATAAACCCAGTCCTGACTCTCAACTTAGTAGCTTCTTATTAGTTGACATGACTTTAACTACAACCATGTGTGTTTTCTAGTCATCACAAAGAGAAACTTTGACTCTGGTTTAAATCCAACAAACAGACTTCAGATAAACATGTGTGTGCTTCTTAACTGTGACTTCTCTCTATTTAGAGCTCAGCAGTGAGTCACGTGACATCGCTGTGAGGACGCACAAACCAGGAAAACAACAACAGGAAACAACGTTTAACACCTCAAACTCTGTCATTTCACATTTAATCAACTAAACAATGAATGTGATCAATAATCATCAGATTGATCAATAATGACAGTAATCATTATTTACAGTCCTGATATTAACACTCACCTGCCTCACACTGTTTTCCTGCTTCTGCTCTGATGACTGAAATGGCGTCTGACTGAACACTTGAAACTTTAACTTCCTGTCTGTTCGTTCCTCTTTTTCATTTACAGGAAGTCACGTGTGTGTGTGTGTGTGTGTGAGTGAGAGGGGAGGGGGTGATCACAGCAACTTCAAAACATTTCTTCCTACTTTGTAATATGAATAAAAAATACACTTGTAGTTAATAACTGTGCAGCACCTTGGTTCAACTGAGGTTGTTTTTAAATGTGCTTTATAAATAAAGCTTGACTTGATCTGTGTGAGCTCTAAACTTCTCACATGCTTTCATTTCAATAAATGTTCAAATGATCCAATATTTCAGCAAAAATCAAAGATTAGAGAAAAAGTCCAAAAACTGAAAACACATTAGTGAATCAGAACTTAGTTTTTTCTTCTTTCCCATGAATCATCTCAGCAGCCCTCACATTTATCTGCTGACCCTTTGGAGGGGCTGAAGTGGCTCTGGTTCATTCTTCAGGAGGAATTTGTTAAAGTATGATGTCTGTAAATGTAAAATGACTTCCTGTTGTAAGTCTGGAGACATCTACGTCAAACTTAAAGTACAACATTAGTTAGATAATAATAATAATAATAATAATAATTAAAGCTATGAGCAGTGATGGTTGTGCTCGTTGTTTGATGTTACTGCAGAGCAACTTGTTGCAGCAACACATTGACCAGAGAACAGCTGACTGTCACTTCCTGTGTCCACTATGTGGCGCTGTGAAAAGTTGAATGCTTTGCAATCATTTGATATTATTTGGTGTTGACTTCCCTTAAAGGTACTGAGTACTGATACTCAGCCTGTAAAATACAAACATTACATTTATATTTAATGTACGTTTAACTGGATACACACACACGAAATGGAGAGAGAGAAGAACTCATGTACTAAAAAGAGGACCAGACCTATAAAACCTACTTTAAGAGAAAACAGTGACAGTAATACCTGTTATACTGTATCACTGACAGATGACCTCCAGGAAAGTTTAGCATGTGTGCACGAGGCTAGCAACCTCAGGCACAGCACTCACAAGAGGACACCAAAACTACAGACCACGATACAGAACAATACTCCCAGAGAGAGAGGGGGGGGGTCTCACAAGGACAGACTCAGTGGTAACAGCCAGGACTGAAACACGACTAAAGTGCACCAGAAGTTAAACGCCACAGTGGCAAAGAAAGAAGCTCTCCATCTACTGCAAAGAGGACCAGAGACACACAAACTCACACACATACACAGTGTGACTGTGGGAGGGGGGGGGGGGGGTGGTGTCATTTAACACAATCTTCTTTAAGAAAAAACATACCATATCACTGCCAAACCCTGAAGTAGAGAACGTTAGAAATGGATGGAGAGAGAAGATGAGACTGGGGGACACAAGGGGAGGAGAAAACATGGGGGGGGGGGGGGGGGGGGGCAACAATGGCAATAACAGCAATATATATTAAACTGTCCTGTTAGTCAGAATTAAGAGTGTGCTTTTAGTTGATGCTCACAAACATGAACATTTCTTATCTAAACTACTGACTGGGATTCATGTATTTATAGTTCAAATCATTTCCTGTTGTGTTCATCAGCAACATGTCATGATTGAAGTGTTACACATGAAGAGATACAGACAACATAACATGAAACATTAAGCTGCTCACTTCTTTTAAACACACATTTGTTAGATTCAAAGATATTTTAACCACCAAGGACTGAAAGTTGTGCATGAACACATCAGGAATGAAAGAACAAACTCAAACATGAATACACACATTTCAAATAGTGACAGAGACAAACAGCTGACATGTGGCAAACAGAGACACACACAATTATTAAAAGCTGTGACACATGATTAACCCTCCTGTTGTCCTTGAGTCAAGGAAGGGAGGGAGGGAGGAAGGTAGGGTGAAGGAAAGAAGGGGGGAGGAAGGACAGAAGGAAGGAGGGAGGGAAGAAGGAAGAACAACAACGTCCACACCATGAAAAGCCTTTCAGCGGGACACTGCGCTGTAGCTCTGTTTCACTCAGCTCCACATCTACCCCTCCCTCTTCCTTCCCTCCTTCCTTCCTCCTTTCCTTCCTTGCTCCTTTCCTTCCTTCTTCCTTCCCTCCTTCCTTCCTATGTTTATATTTACTAACACTACTCACTATAACTTTGTCTCTATGTGTTTATATTTACTAGGAAGGAAGGTAAGAGGGAGGGAGAAAGGAAGAGAGGAAAGAAGGAAGGGGGAAAGGTAGGGGGAAGGGAGGAGAGAAGAAGGAAAGAAACAGAAGGAAGGAAAGAAGGAAAGGAGGAAGGTGGGGGGGAGAAAGAGAGGGAAGAAGGAAAGGAGGAAGGTGGGGGGGGGAGAAAGAGAGAGAGGAAGGAAGGAAGGAAGGAAGGAAGGAAGGAAGGGTGGGTGGGTCACCTGCCTGCACATTGTTCAACACAGCTAAACCTCCACCTGTTCTACTGGTAACACATCTGGAACGGGTGGTGTATGGACCCAATTGCAGTAGAAAGGACTCAGAAACAGTGGTAAAAGTACAACGCTTTACTCAGACTTCAGCAGACAGGCAAACAGTTGAGAAAGCGGCAAACAGGAATCAGGAGAGGAGAGGCTAAACTCTTGGTCAGGGACAGAAGGCTGGGTCCATTTACCAGGAGGCCTTCCTTCCTTTCCTTCCTTCCTTCCTTCCTTCCTTCCTTCCTCCCTCCCTCCCCCTGGGCTAAACGCTTGGTCAGGGACAGAAGGCTGGGTCCATTTACCAGGAGGCAGACGAAGCAGGGGAATCCGGGACAGACCAGGTCGGTACCGGGAAGACAGGCAGGAGAATGCTGGAAAGTCTGGCATGGCCTTCCCTCCTTCCTTCCTTCCTTCCTTCCTTCTTCCCTGCTTCCTCCCTCCCTCCCTCCTTTCCTTCCTTCTTTCTTCCCTCCTCCCTCCCTCCTTTCCTTCCGTCATCCTTCCCTCTGTCCTTCCTCCTTTCATTCCTCCCTCCCTCCCTCCTTCCTCCCTCCCTCACTCCTTTCTTTCCTTCCTTCTTCCTTCCTCCCTCCCTTCCTTTCTTGACTCAAGGACAACAGGAGGGTTACTAACACTACTCACTATAACTTTGTCTCTATGTTTATATTTACTAACACTACTCACTATAACTTTGTCTCTATGTCAAATTGACCCCGTCCGTTTTAACTGTTCCTTTTTTCCCTCTTTCCTTCTTTCCTCCCTCCCTCCTTTCTTCTTTCCTCCCATCCTTCCTTCCTCCTTTCCTTCCTCCCTCCTTCCCTCCTTTCCTTCCTCCCTCCCTCATTTCCTTCCTTCTTTCTTCCCTCCTCCCTCCCTCCTTTCTTCCCTCCTCCCTCCCTCCTTTCCTCCCTCCCTCCCTCCCTTCTTTCCTTCCTTCCTTTTGTGTGTGTGTGTATATGTATATGTATATGTGTATGTGTGTGTGTGTGTGTGTTTCTATAAGTGTGTATATGTGAGTGTGTGTGTGTGTGTGTGTGTATGTGTGTGTGTGTGTGTGACTATCAATGCAGCGAGTGTGAGAGCAAAGCGTCCTGATAGCTTTGTGTTGCTGCTTATTAGACCAATCGCTGCACATCTGCTACATGTACAGTTTTATTATCGACTTCTTTTTAGAACATTTCTTCAGCTTCATTTAACTTTGAACGTGTTTTGGGCCAGTTGTTGTTGGTTGGGGCAGCCGAGTCATTTCACATATTTGAACAATTAATAAACCTAATAGTTACTTTTCCTGGTAATGAATGACTTTGACATTCATGTAACTCAGGTAACTCCCTCCTTCCTTCCTTCCTTCCTTCCTTCCTTCCTTCCCTCCTTCCTTCCTTCCTCCTCCCTCCCTGCTTTCCTTCCTTCCTTCCTTCCTTCCTTCCTTCCTTCCTTCCTTCCTTCCTTCCTTACTTCCTTCCTTACTTCCTCCTCCCTCCCTCCTTTCCTTCCTTCGTACTTCCCTCCTCCCTCCCTCCTTTCCTTCCTTCTTACTTCCCTCCTTCCTCCCTCCTTTCCTTCCTTCTTCCTCCCTCACTCTCTCCCTACAGGGAATGAGGAAGGAGGGAAAGAAGGAAGGAAGGAAGGAGAGGAAAGAAGGAAATGAGGAAGGAAGGAAGGAAAGGAGGAAAGAAGGAAGGAAGAGAGGAAAAGAGGGAGAAAAGAAGGAAAGAAGGAAGGAAATGAGGAAGGAAGGAAAGAAGGAAGGAAATAAGGAAGGAAGGAAGGAGAGGAAAGAAGGAATGAGGAAGGAAGGAAGGAAGGAAGGAAGGAAGGAAGGACAGAGGGAAGGAAGACGGAAGGAAAGGAGGGAGGGAGGAGGGAAGAAAGAAGGAAGGAAAGGAGTGAGGGACGGAGGAAGGAAAGGAGGGAGGGAGGAAAGGAGGAAAGAAGGAAGGAAGGGAGGAAAAGAGGGAGAAAAGAAGGAAAGACGGAAGGAGAGGAAAGAAGGGATGAGGAAGGAAGGAAGGAAGGAAGGAAGGAATGAGGAAGGAAGGAAGGAAGGAAGGAAGGAAGGAAGGAAGGAAGGACAGAGGGAAGGAAGACGGAAGGAAAGGAGGGAGGGAGGAGGGAAGAAAGAAGGAAGGAAAGGAGGGACGGAGGAAGGAAAGGAGGGAGGGAGGAAAGGAGGAAAGAAGGAAGGAAGGGAGGAAAAGAGGGAGAAAAGAAGGAAAGAAGGAAGGAAATGAGGAAGGAAGGAAGGAGAGGAAAGAAGGAATGAGGAAGGAAGGAAGGAAGGAAGGAAGGAGAGAAGGAAGTTATGGTAACTGCTTTCATTGATGTAACTCAGGTACTTTTTGGGAGAAGTAATGAGGAACTATAATGAATGACTTTTTCAAAGTAACGTGCCCAATACTGCTCACCTCCTGTGTGTGTCATTCCTTCCTCCCTCCTTTCCTTCCTTCCTACTTCCTTAACGTGGCCAACACTGCTCACCTCCTGTGTGTGTCCTTCCTTACTCCCTCCTTTCCTTCCTTCCTTCTTCCTTAACGTGCCCAACACTGCTCACCTCCTGTGTGTGTCCTTCCTTCCTCCTTCCTTCCTTCCTTCCTTCTTCCTTAACGTGCCCAACACTGCTCACCTCCTGTGGGGTCCTGCAGGTGTTTGTCTGGATGGGAAACTCCCTCCTTCCTTCCTTCCTTCCTTCCTTCCTCCTGCAGGTGTTTGTCTGGATGGGAAACGAGGCGCGTGAGGAAGAGAAGACCGAGGCCGCAGCTTCAGGTGAGAGAGACTGGAGGTTAGACATGATGTGGACCAGGTGAGGACAGGTGAACATGTAAGCAGGTCTAACTGTCAGACTGTCATGTAGCTGTAAGGTACCTGGAGAGCGACCCGGCCGGCAGAGACCCCTGCACCCCCACGGTGACGCTGAAGCAGGGATTTGAACCACCAACCTTCACCGGCTGGTTTCTGGGCTGGAACCGGGACTTCTGGACCGTGGACCCGCTGCAGCGCACCATCGAGAGCCTGCAGGTGTAAAACATGTGACCCAGTGTTTCCATATGATAAAGCAGCTCTACATCATAAATAAACATACCTGTCTACCTGAACAGCTGTGTGTGTGTGTCTGTCTCTCTCTCTCTCTGTGTGTGTGTGTGTGTGTAGTGATCATGCTCAGTGGTCACATGTTCAGATGGAAACATTTTTGAGGTACTTGTACTTAACTGTAGTATTTCCATGTGATGCTACTTTTTACATTTCAGAGGGAAATCTAGCAGTGAAAGCATAGAAGTATTATGAGTGGTAGTTAAAGCATTGAGCTCTATAGAGGTTTGGCTCCTCTGTGTGGACGCAGACTGAACTGCAGCTTCCATCATTCTAATAGATAAGATATATTTCTGCAGCATGTACATGTGGATAAAAGAGTATGCAGAGGAGATCATGGCAAAGATCAAGAAGGTTGTGTCAGATGAGAGCAATAGCTATGATAGTGTTGAATGTTTGTTGTGTAAGTGTAGAGATTATTCAATTTACTTTTGAGGCAGCACAGCTAGAAATATACATATTGATAAAAAGGCAGGTTCATGACATTTGGATAAATCAGTACTCTATTAAAATGTTGGAACGCAAATGTAGATGATATGCAGTTTGTTGTTGACGCTTATGTATGCATTGTTTACATGATTTCTTACATGTGAAAAGCAGAAAAGGAGCTGGGATTGTTAGTTAATGCCCAAAGAGAAGCATCAAAGGAAGGGAAGATTAGTGCAAAACAGCTATTTAGAAGTCTAGGCAAAGTTTATTTACATAACAGAGATGTGTGTGCTCAAGAAACTGTATGTAGGTTAACTAATGTCCATCTGTAAGAATGTTCAAAAAAAGTTGTATTATACCTACAGGGGATAATATAGTTAAAATGAGTTTGCCCTTAAGTGTGTTGAGGCAAAAGGCAGAGTCACATATTATTGTAAGTCTTTACATTCACAAATGTAAGTTTAATAATACTGCCTGGATGATCAGATTCATTAAACAGAATGTGGAATTATTCTGATTATTTCTCATTTATACACAAAGATAGAAAAATAACTTCAATAAAAATAGATGTTAAACATGAAGCTGAAGCTCCACACAGGATAAAAACACTGACTCTTCATTTATTTCCACGTTTATTAGAATTAGGTCTTTGTTTATTATCAACATGGTCCCACCAGCCTCCCTTCAGACCAGTAGAAAACTGTACAGCATATAAAAGTGGTAGATCAGTGGATAAAATGAGTTAGAAGAAGTGATTTAAAGGAAGATAAAGACTTATCAAACAGTTTGATCCAGAGCCCTGACAGCAAAGACCGGAGGGGTATTGCACGAAACCAGGATAAGGGATTAAGCCGGGATATGTTAGTTATCCTGGCTGAATTTAGCCTCAAGTCAGTTGCATGAAAGCAGGTTAAATTTATCCTGGCCCAGTTACTATGGTGATTTATTCTCTGCAGCTAGCCTGCTCCAGACCAGGCTAACAACCAGGCTAAGATTATTCTCAGGGATTCATCTGGCAGTTCTGTCAATCATGTGACAAATTAATGGGTTTTACAGCATTTCCATGGTCTTTCTAAATATGTTGATATAATAGACTATATTGTCGTTTCATTAAAGTCTGTTGACTGTTTAATTGCAACAGTCATTTTATATTCATTCATGTGGTATCATTATTGTGTATAATGTACAGTAGATTTACTTTGTACTATTTACTAGCCGATACTCACAATGTTACTTGGCTGCTTCTGAGGCTGAGCAGCATCTGGGTCCTGTTACACGTTATTTTCTATTAGCACCAAATCACTGACTTCATATCCATTATGGGCTAAATGAGCAAGACATGATACCTTAAGCCTGGAGTCCAGCAACACTGCCTCCTCATCTGCAGAAGTGCATCCTGCAGCTGCAGATGTGCCTTCCCCCTGCCCTACACCTAATTATAATAATTGTTTGTACTTACTTATATTTCCTGAGTAGCATGTACTTTTACTTGCCACATTTAAAGCAAAGTGTTTAATTTAATTCAAATCAAAACTGTTGATTAGTGGGCTTGGACAGTAACTTCTTTAGTCCTTTAATTGTAATGTTGACAGTTCTAGTGGAGCACTGTTGTATTAATTGTACTTTTTTTTTAAGTATATTTTTTGGGCTTTTTGCCTTTGATGTACATGTTAGTAGAGAGAGACAGGAAAACGAGAGACAGAGAGGGGGGAATGACAAGCAGGATAGGAGTGCTTGGTGCGGGATTTGAACCGGGGTCCCCTGCAGCGAGGACTGTAGCCTCATCACATGGGGCGAGTGCTCTACCCACCGAGCTATACTTAACCCATTAATTCTACATTAATTGGACTACTTATGCATTGAGCCGGTCCGCGATTATCTGCTAGGCTTTCTCCCTTTCCTTGATTACAGTGCTTTGTGCTTGTGTTGCCTTTTTTTCTTATAATTTCTTTAACCTCATCATGAAACTCCATCAGGAGCTGTTTTTCAGCGGCCGTGAAGAATGACGCGCAACACCTTTCCATTTTCCAATCTGTGATTCTGTGATCGATGCCATGGGTCTATTTGAGAATGCCGTGAACATGCACTTATCCCAACTATCTACACCTGGCTTGACATAGCCGCGCCTTTTCATCCTGGCTCAGCAAACGTGCAACCGAATAAGCCAAGATGCGCCGGTCAGACTAGATCAAGCTGCGCTTGCTCAGTTATCCTGGATTTCTTTATTCTACTTTTGTGCAATACCCCTCAGGCTCCATATTTATCTGTGCTGATAATCAGCACTAATTCATTTCCCTCCACTCAGTGTGAAGTTAGAGAAAAACTAATGGTGTCACACTGCGGTGAGGTTTGTCTTGTCCTGGGGTTTTTGTCTCGTGACTTCCTGTTTTATTTTGAAAATTAACTCTTTCGTTTCAGGTCACTTGCTTTTCCTCATGTGTCACTGGTCTGATTGTCTTCCCTGATTCCTGATTGTGTCCACCTGTTCCCCATTACCCTCATGTGTTTTATAGTCTGCGTCTTCCCTTGTCTTGTGCCAGAGACAGTCAATGATATTCCTCAGCCTTGTTATTTCTCACGTCAAGTAAGCCTGTATTCTTTGAGTGATCTTTTGGTTGTATTTTTTCATAGATTAAGATTAGTAGTGAGTTTAGTTCTTAGTTTTGTAGAGCCTCCTTACAAGTGATCTTTTGTCTTTTTTTTTCATAGTTTTGTAGAGCCTCTGATTTTCTGTTTTGTTGTCCTTTTGTGAACAGAGTTTGGTTCCTCCAGTGTTTTGTTTTCTTAGTTGTGGCTTTTTCTTTTACCTCCTAGTGGTGATTTTCTGTTTCAGTCCTTAGTTTTTTTTTAGGCTTTTTCCCTCCTTGTTTAGGAGTGGTTTTGTTTATTAGTATTTTTCTCCCTGTTTATTTTTTTCTCCCAAGATTCCAGCATTGATAGAATATAGTTATTATAGCCTGTTATTTTGTCACTCTGTCAAGAAGGTGGGAATCAATAAAAGTCTGCCTAAACAGTCTCTGCAACCTCTGCATCTGAGTCCTCATTTCGTCCAGGTCTGACAAATGGAGGCTTTATTTATTGAATGATTGACGTGTTTAAACTGCTGATGGCACAGATAGATTTCAAAGAGCTGTAAGGACACATAAGTCAACAGGAGGTTCAGCTGGAGATGAGTTGGACAGTGGAGAAGATACATTTCATGTTTTTAATCAAGTTGTGTCCGTTTGCATCATTATCGCTGTGTGCACTGTTGTACAATACATGCAAGATGCTGCACTAATGTAGAAAACTAGATGGAAAGGATGTGATTGGATAGGACTGGATCACATGATCTCACCTACAAGTTTAAATGATAGTTATTGTTAAACACACACATTGTTAAAGAGATATAAACTGTTCATTTCAACATATTTCTGTATATTAAAGCTGGATACCTTTAATATTTACACACTGAGACTCTGAAAAGTCATCTGGAGCCTTTAAAAGTCATCAAATCTTTAAATCAATCCTAAAACAAACAGCTAAGCAGTGATGATAGAAATGGAATAAAACAGTTAACACTGTTGGGTTGAAGATTAAAACGTATTATTGTTGAATAAGGAGACAGAACACACATTATTTATACTCTGCTGCTCTGACTGTGGTAAAACAGCTACATCTCACTCTCTCCCAGCAGTAATCCTTCTCCTGCTGAAAGTCAGTCAATTCTCTTCTGCTTCATTCATTAGTTTTAGTCCTCGTTAACTCTGTGTGATTCTGAGACGTTTGATAAATATGAGCCCAGGCTCACAGTCTGACTTATAACACCTGTTTTTATCTTCAGCTAAATCCACAGATAACTGTTCAGTTTGGAGTCAGTTAAGAGACTTAAGTGAAGACCACAAAATCCAGAACCAGACTCCATATGGATCATCAGGATCCAGCTGATCCTCTCTCAACACTCCTGGATGTTCACTCTCAATCTGACAGAGATCACCACTCCTTCCATCTGATGAGAGAAGAAGAAAGAACAGAGGAGATAAATGAGTGTTTAGTGAGACTCACTTGATCAGCTGTCAGTCAGTGATGCAGCACATCCAGTATAAAGAGCAGCAGGGACTTCAGTCCTGTTCAGACCACAAGTAGAACAGCTGTGCAGCGTAGCTTGCTTCCTTTCAGCTCCCATGTTAACGTCTTGGAGTGAACACACTGAGCTCCAAGCTCACACACCTGCACACACTTTTACTATCAAGTGTGTTTCCTCTGCAGATTTCACTCAGGTACACAGAGGAAATAAAGTGCTGAGAGTCATGAACACATCATTACTGCAGAAACAGAGACATTCACTCATCAGTTTACTGATGGATTTACTGCTGATACATGTCAACTCTTATCAAAGTTTAAAGCTACAGAGTCTCTGTGGGATTTGAAGATGTTTCCTGCTGTTAAATCATCACATGACAATCAGTCAGAGCTCTCAGCTAAACAGCTGCAGTGATTCCTGGACTTCAGCAGAGGTTCTGGTCTGTATAAAGACCACATGGTTACTAAACGTAATGATGCTTGTGTGAAATCAGAGCCAGTGATTTGCAGGCTGCAGTCAGACTGATCTTAGAGCTCTGACAAAGATGAACTGATCAATAGTTTAGTGTTGAAATGAGAGAACAAACACTTGGAGATCAGATTTGATGATGAGGATCACATCACTGTCTCTATACATCTTGTAAGGCTGTCAGCTGTAATCCAGCTTTATTTCCTGCAGACATCAACATAACAACAACAGTCGTCTTCACATCAACTCAATCACAACAAGCTTCTGGCTCATCTGATTGGCTGACTGTTCTCTCTCTCTCTGTCTTTCTGTCCAATCCTGAAGCCTGTCACCACTCTCCTCTCACAGCTTCACTGAGGAAAGCAGCACTGAGAAGGTTGGAGCTTCACCAGGAAATACTGGATCTTTGCTTTGATACTGACTGTGTTTAATACTAAACTGCTGAAACCAGCACAGACTGACTCCAACTCTCTACTCACTCCAGAGTCTCCAGTCTGCAGTCTGGACTCTGCTGAAGATCAATCAGCTGCTTCATGTCTGATTCCTTCAGGTCGTTGTTACTCAGATTCAGCACTCTCAGATGGGAGGGGTTGTCCTTCAGAGCTGAGGCCAGATAATCACAGCTGATCTTTGACAAACTGCAGTCATACAATCTGAATAAAGAATAAATGAAGTCAGTTTAGAAACAAAGTTCATGTTTGAAATGATGAAATGTTTCATAATCTGTTCAGAGCTGAAGAAGATTTCAATGTAGAAGTTTAGAACCTAAACCTAAATAAAAAGATAATATTAAACATAAAGTGAACTTCATGATGTATGTTATGTATGAACATAAATTAGGTTCAGATGTTAAACATTAAGATCAACAATAGTAACAGACAGTCAGTGAACTGACCCCAGAGTCCCCAGTTTGCAGTCTGGACTCTCCACAAAACCACACAGCTGCTTCACTCCTGAATCCTTCAGCTTGTCGTTTCCTCCCAGATTCAATTCTCTCAGATGGGAGGGGTTGTCCTTCAGAGCTGAGACCAGATAATCACAGCTGATCTCTGACAACCTACAGCCCCACAATCTGAATAAAGAATAAATGAAGTCAGTTTAGAAACAAACTTCATGTTTGAAATGATGAAATGTTTCATAATCTGTCCAGAGCTGAAGATTTAAATGTAGAAGTTTTGAAAATGTGTGTGTGTGTGTGTGTATGCGTGTGTGTGTGTTTTATGTGTGTGTGTGTGTGTTTTATGTGTGTGTGTGCGTGTGTGCATGTATGTGTTGTGAAGGATCAATATCAATGATCAGACATTATTGATTAAAACAAATTAAAGTATATAATAAAGAAATATTTCTCCTTCAAGTTAACTTGATCAGTTTCACACAGATATTAGTTGAGAGGATCTTCTGTTTACAGATGTGACTCTTTACCAACAATTAGACACATTCATTTAACAACTAACAGTGAACATTTTCTACACTTCCTTTAACAATCACTCATCTTTATAACTACACACTAAACTTTGGATATATTGGGGGGGGGTTGCTGTCCTCTTCTGGACCTATGTTAAATTGTATACTGTCATTTGTAAACCTAAATAAAAAGATAATAGATAATAATATAAATAAATAAATATTAAACATAAAGTGAAGTTCATGATGTAAGTTATGTATGAACATAAATTAGGTTCAGATGTTAAACATTAAGATCAACAATAGTAACAGACAGTCAGTGAACTGACCTCAGAGTCTCCAGTTTGCAGTCTGGACTCTCCACAAAACCACACAGCTGCTTCACTCCTGAATCCTGCAGGTAGTTGTTACTCAGATCCAGCTCTCTCAGATGGGAGGGGTTGTCCTTCAGAGCTGAGACAAGATAATCACAGCTGATCTCTGACAAACTGCATTCCCACAATCTGAATAAAGAATAAATGAAGTCAGTTTAGAAACAAAGTTCATGTTTGAAATGATGAAATTTTTCATAATCTGTTCAGAGCTGAAGAAGATTTCAATGTAGAAGTTTAGAACATGTGTGTGTGTGTGTTAGTGTATATGTGTGTATGTGTGTGTTACTTTGTGAGTGTGTGTATGTATGTTTGTGTGTATGTGTGTGTGTTGTGAAGGATCAATATCAATGATCAGACATTATTGATTAAAACACATTAAAGAATATAATAAAGAAATATTTCTCCTTCATCAAGTAAACTTGATCAGTTTCACACAGATATTAGTTGAGAGGATCTTCTGTTTACAGATGTGACTCTTTACCAACAATTAGAAACATTCATTTAACAACTAACAGTGAACATTTTCTACACTTCCGTTAACAATCACTCATCTTTATAACTACACACTAAACTTTGGATATATTTGGGGAGGGGGGGGGGGGGGGGCTGCTGTCTTCTTCTGGACCTATGTGAAATTGTTTACTGTCATTTGTAAACCTAAATAAAAAGATAAATAGATAATAATAGAAATAAATAAATATTAAAATAAAGTGAACTTCAAGATGTAAGTTATGTATGAACATAAATTAGGTTCAGATGTTAAACATTAAGATCAATAATAGTAACAGACAGTCAGTGAACTGACCCCAGAGTCTCCAGTTTGCAGTCTGGACTCTCCACAAAACCACACAGCTGCTTCACTCCTGAATCCTGCAGGTCGTTGTAGGTCAGATTCAGCTCTCTCAGATGGGAGGGGTTGTCCTTCAGAGCTGAGCCCAGATAATCACAGCTGATCTCTGACAAACTGCAGTCCCACAATCTGAATAAAGAATAAATGAAGTCAGTTTAGAAACTAAGTTCATGTTTAAAATGATGAAATGTTTCATAATCTGTTCAGAGCTGAAGAAGATTTAAATGTAGAAGTTTAGAAAATGTGTGTTTGTGTGTGTGTGTGTGTGTGTGTATGTGTGTATTTGTATGTGTGTGTGTATGTATGTGTGTGTATTTGTATGTCAGTATGAATGTGAGTGTGTGTGTGTATGTGTGTGTGCGTGTGCGTGTGTATGTGTATATGTGTGTGTGTATGCGTTTGTGTATATGTGTGTGCGTGTTGTGAAGGATCAATATCAATGATCAGACATTGATTAAAACACATTAAAGAATATAATAAAGAAATATTTCTCCTTCATCAAGTAAACTTGATCAGTTTCACACAGATATTAGTTGAGAGGATCTTCTGTTTACAGATGTGACTCTTTACCAACAATTAGAAACATTCATTTAACAACTAACAGTGAACATTTTCTACACTTCCTTTAACAATCACTCATCTTTATAACTACACACTAAACTTTGGATATATTTGGGGGGGGGCTGCTGTCCTCTTCTGGGCCTATGTTAAATTGTATACTGTCATTTGTAAACCTAAATAAAACGATAATTGATAATAATAGAAATAAATAAATATTAAAATAAAGTGAAGTTCATGATGTAAGTTATGTATGAACATAAATTAGGTTCAGATGTTAAACATTAAGATCAACAATAGTAACAGACAGTCAGTGAACTGACCTCAGAGTCTCCAGTTTGCAGTCTGGACTCTCCACAAAACCACACAGCTGCTTCACTCCTGAATCCTGCAGGTCGTTGTCACTCAGATTCAGCTCTCTCAGATGGGAGGGGTTGTCCTTCAGAGCTGAGGCCAGATAATCACAGCTGATCTCTGACAAACTGCATTTCCACAATCTGAATAAAGAATAAATGAAGTCAGTTTAGAAACAAAGTTCATGTTTGAAATGATGAAATGTTTCATAATCTGTTCAGAGCTGAAGAAGATTTCAATGTAGAAGTTTAGAACGTGTGTGTGTGCATGTGTGAGAGAGAGAGTGTGTAAATGTGTGTGTGTGTGTGTGTGTTACTGTGTGTGTATGTGAGAGTGTGCATGTGTGTGTGTGTGTGTATATGTGTGTGTGTGTGTGGGTGTATGTGTATGAGAGAGTGTGCATGTGTGTGAGTGTGTGTATATGTGTATATGTGCTTGTGTGTGTCTGTGTATGTCTGTATGTGTGTGTGTTTATAATAATAATAAAAAATAATAAAGCATTTTATTTAAAAGGCGCCTTTCAAAGCACTCAAGGTCACCTTACAAGGCACATATAACACAAAAACAGTACATCAAACAAATACAAATCAGGTGACATTTAGTTAAGAGATAAAGAATAAAGAAAGAAAATAAATAAATAAAAATAAAAATGAAAATAAAAATAAATATGAACGTGACTTCAAAGTGCATTAATATAATAAATAAACAAGAATGAAGATTGCATAGTTAATGGGAGATAGAGTAGGCCACTCTGAATAGGTGTGTTTTCAGGCGGGATTTAAAGGTAGAGACAGAGTCTGAAGTGTGAATGTCAGGTGGGAGTGAGTTCCATAGGCGAGGGGCAGATCGGCTGAAAGCTCTTGACCCCATGGTGGTTAAGTTGGCAGATGGAGCGAAGAGCTGGTTGGCAGAGGAGGATCGGAGAGTTCGAGAAGGTGTGTAGATGTGGATAAGTTCAGAGAGATATGACGGTGCCAGGTTGTGAAGGATCTTGAATGTGAGGAGTAGAATCTTAAAGTCAATGCGGGATTTGATAGGGAGCCAGTGAAGTTGCTGCAGAGCAGGAGTGATGTGTTCAATAAAGGGAGTTCTGGTTATGATACGAGCGGCTGCGTTCTGTACAAGTTGGAGTTTGTGGAGAGATTTCCGGGGAAGACCAAAGAAGAGAGAGTTACAGTAGTCCAGACGAGATGTGATCAGGGTGTTTACTAGGATAGCGGTGCAGGTTGGTGAAAGTGAGGGACGGAGACGATTGATGTTGCGTAGATGGAAGTATGCAGACCGAGTAACGCTATTGATGTGAGCTTCAAACGATAGTGTGCTGTCCAGGATGACACCCAGGCTCTTTACTTGAGGGGATGGAGGAACAGTGGTATTGTCGATGGACATGGAGAAAGTGTTGAGTGTTGCTAGGGTTGATCTGGTACCAATGAGGAGGACCTCAGTTTTTTCGCTGTTAAGTTTAAGAAAATTGAGTGAGAGCCATGATTTAATTTCCAGTAAGCAGTCGGATAGAGCTGTGGGTGGCAGAGTGGAAGCAGGCTTAGTGGAAAGATAGAGTTGGGTATCATCAGCGTAACAGTGGAATTGTATGTCAAATTTCCTGAGAATGTGACCAAGAGGCAGAAGATAAATAATGAACAGGAGGGGGCCAAGGACAGAGCCCTGGGGAACACTAGAGACTGGAGAGGAGCCGGATCTCAGGTTTTTGATTTGAACAAACTGAGTGCAGTCAGAGAGATATGATGTGAACCAAGCCAGTGGGATGTCAGTGATTCCAATGGAGGCTAATCTGTCCAGGAGGATTTCATGAGAAACGGTGTCAAAGGCTGCACTCAGGTCGAGGAGAACCAGAATGGATAGAAGTCCAGAGTCAGATGCCATCAGGAGGTCATTGGTGATTTTCACTAGGGCTGTCTCAGTGCTGTGGAGGGGACGGAAGCCTGACTGAAATTGTTCATAAAGGTTGTTGTCAGACAGATGGGTGTGGATCTGAACTGCAACCGTTCTTTCAAGTATTTTGGAGAGAAAGGGCAAGTTAGAGATGGGACGGAAGTTGTTCAAGTCATTCGGATCGGCGCCAGGTTTCTTGAGTGTAGGAATTATTGCAGCAGTCTTTAGTGATGATGGAACAACACCAGAAGTCAGTGAGGAATGAATGATGTCAGTTATTAACGCAGACAGGGCAGGTAGGCAGCTTTTGACCAGGTGGGTAGGTAGAGGGTCTAACTGGCAGGTAGATGACTTGGCTTTATGAATGAGACCACTTATTTCAGAGACAGTTGGCAGTATGAAGCTGGTGAGCGTGTATATGTGTGTGTATGTTTGTGTTTGTGTATATGTGCGTGTAAGTTCATGATGTAAGTTATGAACATAAATTAGGTTCAGATGTTAAACATTAAGATCAACAATAGTAACAGACAGTCAGTGAACTGACCTCAGAGTCTCCAGTTTGCAGTCTGGACTCTCCACAAAACCACACAGCTGCTTCACTCCTGAATCCTTCAGGTCATTGTCACTCAGATTCAGCTCTCTCAGATGGGAGGGGTTGTCCTTCAGAGTTGAGGCCAGATAATCACAGCTGATCTCTGACAAACTGCATTTCCACAATCTGAATAAAGAATAAATGAAGTCAGTTTAGAAACAAAGTTCATGTTTAAAATGATGAAATGTTTCATAGTCTGTTCAGAGCTGAAGAAGATTTAAATGTAGAAGTTTAGAACGTGTGTGTGTGTATATAATAATATATATATATATATATATATATATATATATATATATATATATATATATATATATATATATATGAGTGAGTGTGTGTCTGTATGTGTATATGTGTGTGCATGTGTGTTTGTGTGTCTATGCATGTGTGTGTATCTGTGTATGTGAGTGTGTGAATGTGTGTGTTTGTCTGTGTCTGTGCGTGTGTGTGTTTGTGTGTATGTGTGTATGAATGTGTGTCTGTGTGCGTAGATGTGTATGTATGTGTGAGTGTGTATATTTTCTGTGTGTTTGGGTGTGTCTGTCTGTGTATGAATGTGTGTTTGTGTGCGTAGATGTGTATGTGTGTGTATATGTATGCGTGTGTCTGTCTGTGTATGTGTTTGTGTTACAGTGTGTGTGAGTGTGTATATTTTCTGTGTGTTTGTGTGTGTCTGTATGGGTGTGTGTCTGTATGTGTGTTACTGTGTGTGTGTATATGTATGTGTGTGTGTGTTGTATGTATGTTTGTTGTGAAGCATCAATATCAATGGTCAGACATTATTCATTAAAACATTAAATAATGATAATAAAGAAATATTTCTCCTTCATCAAGTTTACTTGATGAGTTTGAAACAGAATATTTAGAACTAAATTCCCTCTTTGAGTTTGGATCCGTCCACTGCAGCTCAGCAAGGAAACACTGAAGAAACTGTAATAGTAATTTCAACTCCTTTGTAAATTACCCAACCTCCCACCTTCTCACCAAGCTGTCTAGACCTTACAATTGTGAATTCAGTTCCTGTGCATCTCTACTACCTGAGACACCCATTCAAACCTTGTGTATTTTAAATTAGGCTGTCTAGACCTTGTAATTGTAAATTCAGTTCCTTTGCATCTCTATTACCTGAGATACCCATTCAAACCCTGTGTATTTTAAATTAGGTTGTCTAGACCTCTTGATTTCACACCTCAGGGGGTCGGTGCCGATACCTGCGAGAGACAATAAGTGTTGAATCACACCTTAGGTAGGAGGCTGACCCCACAGCAGACAAAGGACGTTAAACACACCCCAGAGGTGGGCCTTTCTCTCAGGTATAAATGTTGATTTTTCCCAATGTTCGGGGTCCTTCTTCATTGCAGAACCGCTCGCATGTTTTGTTGATTGACCTTTTCTTTGCAAAGAAAATAAAACCTTGTCGGCCGGCAGAAGTCTCTATTTCATTCCTCACCAAGAGCACAGAATTTCAATGACAAAACACAAACATACTTACTTGATATGTGGAGCTCAGACTGCTGAAGCCTCATATTAGTTTACACTCTGGAAGTCATTTTTACTCACAACAAGACTGTGGATTTTAAATTCCTGAAAACATTTACATTCTACACATTTGTGTTCAACAAATCCTGAAAATTATGAACCAAACATTTGAAACTTCACTGAAGAATTTAAATTTAATAAAAAGAAATAAATCTACCAAAGCTACAGTCAATGAACTCACTTCAGAGTCTTCAATCTACAGTTTGGACTCTCCAGTCCAGCAGACAGACGCTTCACTGATGAATCAGACAGTTTGTTTCTACTCAGGTCCAGATGTGTCAGATGGGAGGGGTTGCACTTCAGAGCAAAGGCCAAAACTTCACAGTGAGTCTCTGAGAGTCCACATTCCCAAAGTCTGTAATGAAACAAATATTCCAACATATGTTATCATGAAAGAGAAAACTTTTGTCATGACCTGGCTCAAAATTCATGACAAAACAACACCTTTAAGTTAAACCAAACCAAAGTAATCTAACATATCTACATAAATTAATCAAAGTTATGTGTTAGATCTGTAAATCAGTGGTGTCTAGAAATGTATGGATGCAAGGGTATGTTGAGTGCTAAAAAGTAATCAAAGAGAGCAAACAAAGAAAAGGGGTTCTGCTGCTGGTAGAGAGAGAGAAGACTGAGTAGGCCAGCTGATTTTATAAAGGTGGCCCAACCCCCAGCCCAGGTGAACTGATTCAGCCTGATGACCTTGATTTGCCTGGATACTTCCTGGAAAGAGAAAACACAAGCACACCAACCAGGCAGAGCAATCACAGGAAGTCTTCACACTTTATATTTACTTCATGCATTTGCTGATCAAACAGTTTGATGCTCATTATTTTGATGAACATTTGTTCTTCACATCATCTTTTTATTAAATGTATTTTGTCTGATGCATTTTATTCCTTAAATGTAAAAATGAAGCTCAGAGAAAGTTCAGACAGGAAGAGCATCTTTTTTACAAGCTCACATCTATAGTTTAATTTCTCATCCCTCAGTCATTCTGATCTTTCTCACAGCTCATCATTTCCTTTCTGTCATTTCTGGGGCATCAATTAAGATGTCAGCTGTTCACATCACCTGCTCACATCTAACCAATAGCACGCTGACACACCTTCTTTGTCAGCCTATCATATTGCAGCTGTCTTTTCAAATGTTTCTGCCTCTCTGCTCAGTAGTGATGGCGAAATGAAGCTTTCCGAACCAATGACGCTTTCAATGCAATTGTATTGAAAAAAGGTTCATGGTTCGAAGCTTCAAAACTCCATGAGGACCTCTAATGGTGATAGAGCGATATTGCATTGGGGCCATTGTGATGTAGTTCAGAGGCCTTGAATGGTGTTTATAAAGAGTGCTTGTGGACAGTATTGTCTGTAATATAATAAAGCACATTGTTAAATGATCAGATGAGATAAAGACTTTTATTTGTCCCACAGTGTGGAACATTATATATAAATAAATGAATAAATATATATATATACACATATATATATATATGAATACATGAATATATATATATATATATCTTTCAAATATCATTATTATTAAGTAATTAATTATTATTATATCATTACTAAAAAACAGGAGTAATAATGTGTAGTTTGACATTGTGCATTAAAGCAAATTAGTAGCTAATAAGTTTCAGTAATCCCGGTAGTATAATTGTCGTGATAATATAATGAAAATAATAAATAATAAAAGTGAAAAGAGAGAGAGAGAGGGTAAATGTAGATATCCACCAAGAAAACCCGTTGTGGGACTCGAACCGTGATCTCGCATTTGAGGAGCAAGTGCGCAAGCCACCTGACTATCCGTGAGGCTTTTTTAATGAGAATTCAGCAGGCATATACCGCATCAACTCCTACACAACCCACAAGTGCACGTCCGGTTTCAGGGCGCTTTAAAGATTTGAACCAGTCATGTGGGCGTGCGTGACAAATGAAGCTTCGGACGTCATTGGTCATGTGATCATCATCAAACGAATCACGCTTCGAATCGTTGGTGTCACAGGTAACATCACTACTGCTCAGTGCTTTCAGAGCTGCTGCATATCAGGATGATTCAGATTCAAGTAGTTGACTCTTGGGAGAAATGTCAAGTATCAGGCTTTGTCAACCAGCTCAGTCTGCTGTTGTACTCACTGCATGTTTATCAATTGTAGCCTGTTCATTGAAGCAGTGTTCAGTTAGCGTGACTGCTCTCTGCTGCTGTGGGAACATGTGTGTGCAAATATTAGTAGCCTAGTACTTGGATTTCTATCTAGATATTGTAGCTGCGTTGCTGTCTGCATCACTTTAACTTCCTCTCTTCAAGCAGCAATAGTTTTACCTAGCCTTTGTTCAAAAGTCAAGTCATACACAGATGAGATCAGCTGTCCTAATTAACGTTGATTCAGGTGCCTGGTTCAGTGAGCCCCAGTCTGTGTCCAGCCAAAGATCTTCTCTGAGAGAAGATGCTTCCTCGCTCTGTTTTGTTTCTTCATCAAACAATGTTCATGAAACATGGCCACTCTAAAGATTTCCAGTAAGTAAGCATCTTTCTTTGCTCACAGGTAACATCTATCACAAGAGCTTTTCATAAAGTCACTTTGAAGGTTGTTTCTATGCAGCATTTAACTTTGTATTTGGGTTCCAGTGATTCAGCAGTAAGCTTCCTAGCTAGCGCTGCATGTACGTAGCTGCTAGGCTAAATAGTAAACTTCACTGTTAGAGTTTGATTTGATTTCCAACATTTGTACAGAGCTGACCATGCTCCTCTGATACTGATGATTCTGGACAGGAAACACTTATTTTCATGCTTCGTCAGGACTTCATCTTCATCAGTAAGGACTTCATCTTCATCAATAAGGACTTCATCTTCATCAATAAGGACTTCATCGTCATCATGAAGGACTTCATCGTCATCATGAAGGACTTCATCGTCCTCATTAAGGACTTCGTCGTCCTCGGTAAGGACTTCGTCTTCCTCGGTAAGGACTTCGTCTTCCTCGGTAAGGACTTCATCTTCATCGGTAAGGACTTCATCTTCATCATTGAGGACTTCATCTTCATCGGTTAGGACTTCCTCTTCCTCGGTGTGAAATGTAGCATCAGATCATCATTCAGCTCACTGTGTTCAGCAGCAGTTATGTTTCTGTAAACCTGACAGCGTTTCTGTTTTATTTATAGAAGCATCACATTGTTGGCTCTCGCAGCATCATTCAGATTCTTTTATTGTGTTTTTATTTGCATTTATTTAGTGTTCTTATGTGTGAAGGACTCTGGACCAATGATATTGTGTTTAAAGTGATATAAATAAGTTGAAGTTGATGCATCAGCAGCTTCATCATCGCTGGCTACAACACCAGCAGCATTTCAGAGTAAAAGTCAAATGTTGAGCTGCATGTATTCTGCTGTCATTTCACTGATTACGTTATTTTATTTAGCGTCGCTGTCATTATGACTATGACAACATGATGTAGATGACAGGTGATGTGATCTACAGGCTGACTGTGTAGTTATTCTATCATATTAACAATATAATTTTAGAAGCCCCTTTTCTTCTGAAGATGAATTCATTGACCTCTTTTATTCATCCTTTAACAAGGTCTACAGATATATCAAATGAAGGAGCACATTGATCTTCACACTCAGGTTATTTATTAATGTCATGTACTCAGCAGACATGTGAGGTCATTATCAGCTCCTCTTCAACATCTAGACTGTTGGTCATCTACAGCATCCTGATGGCTCTTCAGTAAATGACAGATGAAAGGTGTGTAAAGCAAACAGCTATGGTAAGCTCTGCATATAACTGGTGGTTGGTGCTTCATGTTTAGTCTCACCATTCTTTAGCTGCTCTCTAATCTCTGCTCACTGCTGAGCTCTTTGGAGATCCAATCATCTCTGACTTCCATCATCATTGTATGTTACTGCCTAGTTTAATAAGTACAAGTTAGTCCTGATCTCTAGCATTGCTGGCTATGGCCCATCATGCAACAGGGCAGACTGAACAAGTTCACATTGGTAGCTGTTCAACTCATCATGATCGTTAGCATCGCTGCTGCTAATGGAGCTCTGGTTTTATTATATCAGCTTATGATTGACATGTTTATTATTCTTAGTGTGCAATAAAGAAACCTGTCATGCTCATTATTTAGTTTCATCTCTTAGATTATTATTATTATTATTATTCAAGATAATCCTGAAAAATATGAACCAAACCGTGAAGGATGTGAATTAAATGAAAAGAAAACAATCTACCAAAGTTACAGTCAGTGAACTCACCTCAGAGTCTTCAGTTTACAGTTTGGACTCTCCTGTACAGCAGACAGAAGCTTCTCTGATGAACCAGATAGGTCGTTGAGCCACAGGTGCAGCTCTGTCAGATGAGGGTTGGACTTCACAGCTGAGGTCACAACTTCACAGTCAGTGTCTGAGAGTCCAACGGCAGTAAGTCTGTAATGACACAAATATTACAACATATTATCATGAAGTGGCTCAAGGTTCAGACTAAGAAGGAGAACACATGTTTGAATCTCAAAAACTAAAATAATGTATTAAAGTAAGTTATTAACAAACTAAATGTAAACTCCATGTGTAATGTGTAGGATCAGTACTGTAGGGAAGTGCATGGATGAGGGGAAATGTGTGCTAGACAATAACAAACACATGAAGCAAAGAAAGAAAAGAGATGTTGCTGGTGGAAGAGAGAGGGAGACACTGAGCAGGCCAGCTTTGATAAGGTGATCCAGCCCAAAGCCCAGCTGATGCTTCAGCCTGATGACTCCATTATTATTATTATTATTGTTATTATCGTTGAAACTCATTTGATGAACATTTGTTCTTCACATCAGTGGTTCAGATAATATTTTTAAATCATTTTATTCCTTTAATATAAAACAACAGTTGAGAGATAAACAGGAAACAAGAGGAGAGAGATCAGTGGAAGCTGCAGTTATACTGGAAGCATCTTAACCAGTAAGCTACCAGAACACTCCCAGTTCAACTGATGCTGTCTCACTGTGCTTGAATGAAACAATCATTCTCATCACTCTCTCTCAGACCTGCACACTGTAATCTTTGTTTAGCTTTAATCTTGCAGATGAAGGAGAGAACATGGAGTTACATTGAGGCTTCCATAATGTGCACAGTGTGTGTGTGTGATCTGATCCCATGTCTGTCTCCACTAAGTTAACATGAGGACATCTTGATTAGAAAACCACTTTTACTGTCCACTATGTTTAATGTGACTGCAGGATATTTAGACTCAGTTCAGCTCAGTGAACAGTTCCAGTTGAGAAAGATCATCTCTCTTTGCTACCTGCTGCTGTCAGGTTCACATCCATAAGCAGCTACATTTACTGACTGTTCACAAACACTAATGAAACTAATAATCAAAGATGATTCAGATCTTATGTTAAAGCCTGCTGAGTAAAACCAGGTATTACCTGTATGTCTGATTATATATCATGTAATAATAACTTTACTGCTTTCACTGATAACTGTAAAATACTGATATATGTTGTGATAAAATGCTGCTGTAATAAAACCTCAACCACAACCTCTAAAGTCCTTCATGTGTTTCACCAGGTTTGAATGAATCCTCCAACCCACAAAGGAAGAGAAAGAGAGGAAAACACTGTCAAATCCAATAATGACTAGAAATAAATAGAATAACTGTTCATTAACTTAACAGCTATAAACATCAACATTATTTAAACTCAACATTTAAACAGCTCAACAACATCTGAGACTAAATATAACTGACATGTTATTTCACATATAAACAAGTAGAGCAGTATTTTAACTATAATAAAACAATTATATTATTTATATTTGAAGAACTAAACTACTAATCTACACTGATTTATAATATTAATCACATCTGGACTTACTGAGCCTTTCTGCAGTTCCTCACAGCTGGGATCAGTCTCCGTAGTCCATGATATGATGTGTTGTACTTCTCCAGGTCCAACTCATCCAGAACCTCCTCTGACATCTGCAGCATGTAGGCCAGAGCTGAGCACTGGATCTCAGAGAGTTTCTTCTCTGATCTGTTCTCTGACTTCAGGAAATGTTGGATCTCCTGATGTACTGAGCGGTCGTTCATCTCCATCAGACAGTGGAAGATGTTGATGCTTCTGTCAGGAGAGATATCACCACTGTTCATCTTCTTCAGGTTGTTGATGACTCTCTGGATGGTTTCTGGACTGTTCTCTGTCTGACCCAGCAGGCCTCCTAAGAGCCTCTGGTTGGACTCCAGAGAGAGGCCATGAAGCAAGCGAATACACAGGTCCAGGTGGCCATTTTCACTGTAAAGAGATTTCTCCATGGCTCTCTTCAGGAAGTCTTCCAGAGATGAGTAACTGTAGTCTCCTCCCAGGAAGTCCTTCAGTACCTTTGTCTTCCTGCTGGTGTAACAGTGGTACATGTAGACTGCAGCCAGAAACTCCTGAACGCTCAGATGAACAAAGCTGTAGACTGTTTTCTGGAAGATCACACTCTCTCTTTTGAAGATCTGTGTACAAACTCCTGATGACACCGAGGCCTCTGTGACATCAAGGGCACACTGCTCCAGGTCTTCTTGGTAGAACATGATGTTTCCTTTCTTCAGTTGTTCAAACGCCAGCCTCCCCAGCTTCAGAAGAAGGTTCCTGTCAGCCTCCGTCAGCTCCTGTGGACTCGTCTCATGTCCCTCATCATACTTGTTCTTCTTCCTCTTTGTCTGAACCAGCAGGAAGTGTGAGTACATGTCAGTCAGGGTCTTGGGCAGCTCTCCTCTCTGGTCTGGAGTCAACATGTGGTCCAGAACTGTAGCAGTGATCCAGCAGAAGACTGGGATGTGACACATGATGTGGAGGCTCCTGGATGTCTTGATGTGTGAGATGATTGTGCTGGACTGCTCTTCATCACTGAATCTCCTCCTGAAGTACTCCTCCTTCTGGGGGTCAGTGAAGCCTCGTACTTCTGTTACCCTGTTAACAAATGTCAGAGGGATCTGATTGGCTGCTGCAGGTCGGGTAGTTATCCAGATGAGAGCCGAGGGAAGCAGCTTCCCCTTGATGAGGTTTGTCAGCAGCACGCTGACTGATGACTTCTGTTTGACATCAGACACAACCTCACTGTTGTTGAAATCCAGTGAAAGTCTGCTTTCATCCAGGCCGTCAAAGATGAACAGAACTTTACAGCCAGCGAGCTTCTCTGCTGTGAGCTTCTGTAATGTTGGATAGAAAACATGGATCAGCATGAGCAGACTGTACTGCTCATCTTTGATCAAGTTCAGCGACCTGAACGAGAACAGAATCAGCAGACTGATATCTTGGTTGTTGGAGCGCTGTGCCCAGTCCAGAGTGAACTTCAGCACTGAGAAGGTTTTTCCAACGCCAGCGACGCCGTTCATCAGAACCACTCTGACTCTGTGTAAGACTTCACAGATGTCCTGATCCTTGGTTGGAGCGTCATGGAGGGTCTTCATCTTGGAAGCTGTTTCAAGCTGCCTCACCTCATGTTGGGTATGAACCTCTTCAGTTTCCTGTTGGTCAGGTAAGACGTTAAAGATGTCCTGACACTTGATTGGAGCGTCATGGAGGGTCTTCATCTTGGAAGCTGTTTCAAGCTGCCTCACCTCATGTTGGGTATTAACCTCTTCACTCTGTCCCTCTGTGATGTGGACCTCAGTGAAGATGCTGATGAGGAAGGTTTTAGTTCCTGCTTCATCAGTTCCTTGAGTCACACATTCACATGTGCTGCTCAGACTGATCTGATGTTCATCTAAAACCTCCTGCAGACCACTTTCTGCTGAAAGAGAAGAAAAAAGGTAGAATGAAACAGAAATCAGTGTGACTATTAATGTTCAGTAGGATAGAGGAGGTAGATTCCTGTTTTCAGAGATGATGACATCAGCAGACAGATCTTCAGTCTTACTTTGTACAGTGCTGGTCTGACTGTCTGTCTGCAGTCCAGCTCTGGTTCTGGAACTGTTTCCACACTGGGGACAGGAGGAGTCTCCTGATGAAGCAGACTGGTCCCAGTATGAGGTGATGCACTGTCTGCAGAACCAGTATCCACAGCTGGTAGAGGCTGGATCCTTCAGGACGTCCTGACACAAAGAACAGCAGGACAGCTGCTCCTCCACAGAAACAGCCCTCCTCTTCCTCTCTCTGTGGACATGAACACATTCTTTATGTCACATGACATTAGTGGAGGCCAACCGACAGCTCACAAGCTGCATGCAGCTCTTTCCCCACATAAACAGTCCAGACTGTCAGTATTTACACACTTACACACTTTCTGTTCTTCAGCCTCTGAGATTCAACACATTCAACTTGAAATAAAATAAAATAAACTACAATCACAAGAGTTCAACAGTAATTAGCCAACAATGTGCCAGCAAAGGCAGAGAAGAAGAAGAAGACTGCAAGCTAGTAAACATGGATGTGACAAACTACAATTCAAATTATTATGGTTATTAATGATTGCATAATAAACCTGTGCTGTGTGAAGTTTAAGATGGCTCCATGTCATAAAGAAGACTGTTATAAAATAAAAGCCACCAGGAGATGAAAATAAAGGCTTTTATTAAAAATACAATATATAAAAGAACAATGTTTATAATGTAGATTATCAAATGATATTAAACTGAATCATCTTCAGGTCAGTTTACAGTAGAAACAGTCTCTTACTTTGTGTCTGAGGGTCCAGGTTCATTACTGAAGAGGGGAGGAAGTAAACCTTTCGACCGGTCACTCTTCATAGACAGACAGCTGGATATTACAGACTTTGCTCTGTCCCCCTCTTCCTCCTCTTCCTCCTCTTTCTTCATCTTCTGGAGTCTGAGAGGTAAACCAGTAACACTGGAGACACACACACAAATAAAACAGTCTAATGATGGAAAGTTATTTCTCTTTGTGACAGCAGATCAGGTTTGGCTGCTATCAAAGTATTACAGTATAACAGAGTAGTTAGAAACACAGAGGCTCCTCTTCCTCTTACTGACTGATCCAGAGAAGCTGTACTGATGTGATGTGTTGTAGTACTCAGCTCAGCCACCAGAGGTCAGTGTGTACTGGTGGAACAGGCAGCTCAGAGTGGGGGGGTTAACATTACAGGACTAGTAAAACAGAGAAATGCTTCTGACTGTGTTTGGGAGTGTTTTAGGTTGAACTACATGATTTGATTGAAGTGTCAGTCTGCCTCCACCTGCACATCATCAGTGTTCAGCCTGCTGATTGGTCCTCAGGTCCTCCAGCAAGGTGAGTCTATCTCTGCTCCTGTCTACTCATTATTCTATCAGATACAAGTATTTAAACCCAGACACACTTTAATAAGTATCATCAATAAAGTCAGCAGCTTCCCTCTGTGATTTATTCTATGCATTGGTACTTTGTCACCTTTCTTGTTAGTTTTTAATGCTTTTGTTTGTTTGTGTCTGTTTTCCTTTACTCTTCAGTTTTTATGTTGTATGTCTCACAGTAGGAGGAGCACTCAGTAAGCCCTCATGGCTTTTATTGATCCTTCTGCACATTTATCTTTTGTTAGTTATTCTTTTCTTTTCTTCATCTCAACAAGTTCTGCATATATCACTTTTCTTGTATTATGTATTATTTTTCTTTCTGTGCAATAAATAAACGATATAAACTATAAACTAGAGTCTGATGATTGTATGAAGAGTTCTCACAACTCAACATGATGGATGGAAATCAATAGAGATATTATTTTATTCCACATGTTCTTCTTTCCTGTTAAACCTGCTGCCTACATTACCCACAATGCAATGCTACTGGATTCTCTCCACCACACAGATCTGAGGTTTATGAAATAATGAAGTCAATGCTCAAACTACAAAAAGATAATAAAACAAATATTGTTGTAATGTAGATTATCAAATGTTATTCAACTGAATCATCTTCAGGTCAGTTTACAGTAGAAACAGTCTCTTACTTTGTGTCTGAGGGTCCAGGTTCATTACTGAAGGTTGGAGGTACAGGTTGAGACCAGTCACTCTTCATAGACAGACATCTGGATATTACAGACTCTGCTCCGTCCTCCTCTTCCTCCTCTTTCTTCATCTTCTGGAGTCTGAGAGGTAAACCAGTAACACTGGAGACACACACACATACACTGTATAATAAACCCAGTCCTGCCTCTCAACTTAGTAGCTTCTTATTAGTTTACATGACTTTAACTACAACCATGTGTGTTTTCTAGTCATCACAAAGAGAAACTTTGACTCTGGTTTAAATCCAACAAACAGACTTCAGATAAACATGTGTGTGCTTCTTAACTGTGACTTCTCTCTATTTAGAGCTCAGCAGTGAGACACGTGACATCGCTGTGAGGACGCACAAACCAGGAAAACAACAACAGGAAACAACGTTTAACACCTCAAACTCTGTCATTTCACATTTAATCAACTAAACAATGAATGTGATCAATAATCATCAGATTGATCAATAATGACAGTAATCAGCTATGAGTAATAATAATATATAATAATATTAAAGCTATGAGCAGTGATGGTTGTGCTCGTTGTTTGATGTTACTGCAGAGCAACTTGTTGCAGCAACACATTGACCAGAGAACAGCTGACTGTCACTTCCTGTGTCCACTATGTGGCGCTGTGAAAAGTTGAATGCTTTGCAATCATTTGATATTATTTGGTGTTGACTTCCCTTAAAAAGGTAGTGAGTACTGATACTCAGCCTGTAAAATACAAACATTACATTTATATTTAATGTACGTTTAACTGGATATCTGTGTGGACGCCTGCAAGGCTCCCAGCTGAACACACATGAACATGTTATCTATTCTAAACATGAACAAGTGCAAAGCTAACGTTAGCAACCAGCTACCAAACTGCTATTTATCGGTCCATTGTTTATATAAACCGAACATTCAACAACAATACAAGTCTTCCTGTTGTTACTCTGCTCAAAGCTTTAGTGCAGCCATGAGGAGACGCTGATACAGTTCCTCTTTAGAAGATCCTCAACAAGCAAACTCTGGACAACTGGTGACTTCCAGGAAAAGTCTGGACAGCAACGAGGGGCGATTGGTGACACTGGAAAGACAGATGACCTCCAGGAAAGTTTGAGGCTAGCAACCTCAGGCACAGCACTCACAAGAGGACACCATAACTACAGACCACGATACAGAACAATACCCCCAGAGAGAGAGAGAGAGAGCCACAGAAGAGGAGAGAGAGCGCATTAAAGACCTAAACTCTGGGTTCAGAGACCGGCTGTGCAGACTGAGGAATGCCCAGTTCATCAAGGACTCCTACAGGTTCACTAAGGCCTTGCTTGGGGAAGCTAGATCCAGCACACTAACTCTAGCTCTAAAGAGGAGGTTGAGGAATTCCTCAGGGCAGGGACCAGGACCTGGGTGACCACCCAAAGATGAGCAGAGAGACACTAGACAACCATCCTAGAAGGAAGCGGAAGAGGTGGTAAAGGAGGCCAGAACAGCATCTACCCCTGGACCAAGTAGCCTGTCCTATAAAGTCTACAAGAAATGCTCACTATTAGTACGCAGGCTGTGGAAGCTCCTCTGGAAAATATGGGCAGAGGGCTGCTTTGTGCTGAAGGAGAAGGGAGTCCAGTGTAGAAACATCTCTCTTCTATGTGTGAAGACCCAGATGTTCTCAGTCTTGGTGAGATGGATCACAGCCTACATGATGGAGAATGGCTGCATAGTCATCAGTCCAGAAGAGCGCGGTCCCAGGGTTCTCTGGGTGCCAGGAACGAACCACCATACTGAGCTGGCTGATACATAGGAACAAGAGCAACCTAACAGTAGTCTGGCTAGACCTACCCAATGCATATGGCACAATACTCCACAACCTCTTTGACAAGGCTTTGGAGGACTCCCATATCCCAAATAACATCAGGCGGATGACCAGCAGCTATCTGAGATCATCCAAGCTGCAATTCAGGACTGGCAAGTTCACCTCCATGTGGCAGGACCTAGAAAAGGGGATCCTAACAGGAAGCACAGTCTCCCCTTATCACGGCATCAGCAGTGGGGGCTAGGGGACCAGAGACTTCAGCTGGAGGAAGGAAACCCCCAATAAGAGGATTTATGGATGACCTCACCATAACAACCACATCACATGTGTAGGCAAAGTGGATCCTGAAGACTCTGGAGAGCTGGCATCATGAGCAAGGAGGGTCTTCTAGTCTAAGAAGTCAAGAAGCATGATGATAAGGAGTGAGAAGGTGACTGAAGTCCAAGGAGAAGTTATCCCAACCATCAAGGAGAACCCCATAACATACCTGGGAAAGTACCTGATGACACCAGCAGTGACAAGAAGAACATCTACTGCAAAGAGGACCAGAGACACATACACACACACAGAGACACACACACACACACACACGTACATATACACACACACAAACACACACACCTACTCTCTCTCTCACACACACACACACACACACACACACACACACACACAAACACACACATATATACACACACACACACACAAACACACACACACATATACACACATATACACACACCTACTCTCACACACACACACAGGCACACACCTACTCTCACACACACACACATATACACACACACATAAACACACACACACCCATACACTCACATAGGTCAAAGTTCTCATTTGTACCACGAGCCATGAAGCTCTTAAACAAATAATGCACTTCCTGTTTAATCCAGCAGGTGGTGAAGAGGAATGTTTCATGTTGTCGTATTAAAGTCGCTGCTGTCACAGTGCAGTAACTGTACAGCAACACACTGCTATACTACAGTCATCTGAAGTCACAGCACACAACTGTCATGTTACTCATTTATTGTAAAATAATGTGTGATCACTGACTTCATTGTGTTATAAAATAACTGAAAACATGGTTACTGATGAACTTTGACCTCAATAAACATGAATTATAATCCTTCCTGAACAACCTGAGTATCAAAGTCCAGTTCACTTGTCAGGATCTGATATGAGGATCTGCTTTTATAGTTTTATGAGTTAATGTTGAACTGAAACACAGTCAGACTGAACAGTGAGGATCAAACAGTATCAACTGTAATGAGAAGTGTTGATATCTTTAAATGTTGGTAACCTGCAGCACCTGATGAAGACACACACACAGGTTCATTATTATTCTGCAGTCTGACAGAAAAACTCATCAGGAAATCAAAAGTGTGTTTCTACATGTAGACTCTGATTTAAAGGCAGCCAGCTGTTATTCTGAGGATTTACTGCTGGATGAACTTTGTGGCATTGAGTCTTTAACAAAGAGCAGAAATCAGTGATGAAGTGATGAGTCTTGTTCTGTTCAGGAAGTCAACACAGTATCGAACACAGAGCAGCTTGTTTGTGATTAAGAGGAAACATTAGAGATCCTAATGAAGACAATTCAAAGCAAACAAAGGTCCACTTACTCAACTTCTTCCTATGAAGGTTTTCTCTGTGCAGCTCTCTGCTGTCTGGACCAGCTCTGTTTCATAAAGAGCTTCGTCAGGCTGCTGTCACACTGAGACACTGAACACCAATAAAAGCATAAAGCAGCTCAGAGCTCAAAGATCAGCTGTACATTATATATTGGTCCAGCCCACAGCTAACCCACTGAATCCATGGCAGCGCTACACTTCCTGTGACATCACCCAGAGCATCATGGGAACTGTAGTCCATCACTGAGAGGATGATTCCCCAAATCAGATGAAGACCAGGAACAAAGAATAATAACAGGAGTAATGTTGACTGCAGGGGCGGTGCCAGACATCGTAGACATCCGGGGCTTAAGCCTGGTCTTACTAGGAGGGTCCGGGGGTTTGAAAAACAACCCCTTAAATCAAAATCAGATGAGGAGTTAATAGAAGATAAGAGTCAGCGCTCTGCTGCCATCTAGTGGACAGACTCAGTGTGAGCGATCTGCTGCAGACTGAGCCGGGAACAGAAAGTGAGAAAGTTGAAATGATGAAGAATTCTGTTATATAGTTAAATATAATATGAGGAGAAACTAACACACACACATA
>NC_070586.1:382792-422792 GCF_027409825.1 Scomber japonicus | reverse complement strand
TCATGACACTTGGATAAATCAGTACTCTATTAAAATGTTGGAACGCAAATGTAGATGATATGCAGTTTGTTGTTGACGCTTATGTATGCATTGTTTACATGATGTCTTACATGTGAAAAGCAGAAAAGGAGCTGGGATTGTTAGTTAATGCTCAAAGAGAAGCATCAAAGGACGGGAAGATTAGTGCAAAACAGCTATTTAGAAGTCTAGGCAAAGTTTATTTACATACCAGAGATGTGTGTGCTCAAGAAACTGTATGTAGGTTAACTAATGTCCATCTGTAGGAATGTTCAAAGGAAGTTGTATTATACCTACAGGGGATAATATAGTTAAAATGAGTTTGCCCTTAAGTGTGTTGAGGCAAAAGGCAGAGTCACATATTATTGTAAGTCTTTACATTCACAAATGTAAGTTTAATAATACTGCCTGGATGATCAGATTCATTAAACAGAATGTGGAATTATTCTGATTATTTCTCATTTATACACAAAGACAGAAAAATAACTACAATAAAAATAGATGTTAAACATGAAGCTGAAGCTCCACACAGGATAAAAACGCTGACTCTTCATTTATTTCCACGTTTATTAGAATTAGGTCTTTGTTTGTTATCAGCATGGTCCCACCAGCCTCCCTTCAGACCAGTAGAAAACTGTACAGCATATAAAAGTGGTAGATCAGTGGATAAATGAGTTAGAAGAAGTGATTTAAAGGAAGATAAAGACTTATCAAACAGGTTGATCCAGAGCCCTGACAGCAAAGACCAGGCTCCATATTTATCTGTGCTGATAATCAGCACTAATTCATTTCCCTCCACTCAGTGTGAAGTTAGAGAAAAACTAATGGAGGCTTTATTTATTGAATGATTGATGTGTTTAAACTGCTGATGGCACAGATAGATTTCAAAGAGCTGTAAGGACACATAAGTCAACAGGAGGTTCAGCTGGAGATGAGTTGGACAGTGGAGAAGATACATTTCATGTTTTTAATCAAGTTGTGTCCGTTTGCATCATTATCGCTGTGTGCACTGTTGTACAATACATGCAAGATGCTGCACTAATGTAGAAAACTAGATGGAAAGGATGTGATTGGATAGGGCTGGATCACATGATCTCACCTACAAGTTTAAATGATATAGTTATTGTTAAACACACACATTGTTAAAGAGATATAAACTGTTCATTTGAACATATTTCTGTATATTAAAGCTGGATACCTTTAATATTTACACACTGAGACTCTGAAAAGTCATCTGGAGCCTTTAAAAGTCATCAAATCTTTAAATCAATCCTAAAACAAACAGCTAAGCAGTGATGATAGAAATGGAATAAAACAGTAAACACTGTTGGGTTGAAGATTAAAACGTATTATTGTTGAATAAGGAGACAGAACACATTATTTCTACTCTGCTGCTCTGACTGTGGTAAAACAGCCACGTCTCACTCTCTCCCAGCAGTAATCCTTCTCCTGCTGAAAGTCACAGTCAATTCTCTTCTGCTTCATTCATTAGTTTTAGTCCTCGTTAACTCTCAGTGTGATTCTGAGACGCTTGATAAATATGAGCCCAGGCTCACAGTCTGACTTATAACACCTGTTTTTATCTTCAGCTAAATCCAGAGATAACTGTTCAGTTTGGAGTCAGTTAAGAGACTTAAGTGAAGACCACAAAATCCAAATCCAGACTCCAGATGGATCATCAGGATCCAGCTGATCCTCTCTCAACACTCCTGGATGTTCACTCTCACTCTGACAGAGATCAATGACCCACCCTCCACCTGATGAGAGAAGAAGAAAGAACAGAGGAGATAAATGAGTGTTTAGTGAGACTCACTTGATCAGCTGTCAGTCAGTGATGCAGCACATACTGTATAAAGAGCAGCAGGGACTTCAGTCCTGTAGACCAGAAGTGGAACAGCTGTGTAGCGTAGCTTGCTTCCTTTCAGCTCTCATGTTAACATGTTGGAGTGAACACACTGAGCTCCAAGCTCACACACCTGCACACACTTTTACTATCAAGTGCGTTTCCTCTGCAGATTTCACTCAAGTACACAGAGGAAATAAAGTGCTGAGTCATGAACACATCATTACTGCAGAAACAGAGACATTCACTCATCAGTTTACTGATGGATTTACTGCTGATACATGTCAACTCTTATCAAAGTTTAAAGCTACAGAGTCTCTGTGGGATTTGAAGATGTTTCCTGCTGTTAAATCATCACATGACAATCAGTCAGAGCTCTCAGCTAAACAGCTGCTGTGATTCCTGGACTTCAGCAGAGGTTCTGGTCTGTATAAAGACCGCATGGTTACTAAACGTAATGATGCTTGTGTGAAATCAGAGCCAGTGATTTGCAGGCTGCAGTCAGACTGATCTTAGAGCTCTGACAAAGATGAACTGATCAATAGTTTAGTGTTGAAATGAGAGAACAAACACTTTGAGATCAGATTTGATGATGAGGATCACTGTCTCTATACATCTTGTAAGGCTGTCAGCTGTAATCCAGCTTTATTTCCTGCAGACATCAACACAACAACAACAATCGTCTTCACATCAACTCAAACACATGATCACAACAAGCTTCTGGCTCATCTGATTGGCTGACTGCTCTCTCTCTCTCTGTCTTTCTGTCCAATCCTGAAGCCTGTCACCATTCTCCTCTCACAGCTTCACTGAGGAAAGCAGCACTGAGAAGGTTGGAGCTTCACCAGGAAATACTGGATCTTTGCTTTGATACTGACTGTGTTTAATACTAAACTGCTGAAACCAGCACAGACTGACTCCAACTCTCTACTGACCTCAGAGTCTCCAGTCTGCAGTCTGGACTCTGCTGAAGATCAATCAGCTGCTTCACGTCTGATTCCTTCAGGTCGTTTCCTCTCAGATCCAGCTCTCTCAGATGGGAGGGGTTGTCCTTCAGAGCTGAGGCCAGATAATCACAGCTGATCTTTTTCAAACTGCAGCCCTCCAATCTGAATAAAGAATAAATGAAGTCAGTTTAGAAACAAAGTTCATGTTTGAAATGATGAAATGTTTTATAATCTGTTCAGAGCTGAAGAAGATTTAAATGTAGAAGTTTAGAACATGTGTGTATGTTTGTGTGTGTGTATGTTTGTGTGTATGTGTGTGTGTGTGTGTGTATATATGTGTGTGTGTGTATGTGTGTGTGTGTGTATGTGTGTGTGTGTATATGTGCATGAATGTGTGTGTGTTTGTGTGTGTGTGTCTGTTTGTCTGTGTGTGTGTGTGTGTGTGTGTGTATGTGTGTGTGTGTGTGTGTATGTGTGTGCGTGTGTCTGTGTGTGTATGTGTTTGTGTGTGTATGTGTGTGCGTGTGTCTGTGTGTGCATGTGTGTGTGTGTGTACATGTGTGTGTGTTTGTGTGTTTGTGTGTATCTGTTTGATTGTGTGTGTGTGTCTGTGTGTGTGTGTATGTGTGTATTTGTGTGTGTGTGTGTGTTAGTGTTTGTGTGTGTGTGTGTGTGTGTGTGTTGTGAAGCATCAATATCAATGATCAGACATTATTCATTAAAACATTAAATAATAATAATAAAGAAATATTTCTCCTTCATCAAGTAAACTTGATGAGTTTCAAACAGAATATTTAGAACTAAATTCCCTCTTTGAGTTTGGATCCCTCCACTGCAGCTCAGCAAGGAAACACTGAAGAAACACAAACATACTTACTTGATATGTGGAACTCAGACTGCTGAAGCCTCATATTAGTTTACACTCTGGGAGTCATTTTTACTCACAACAACACTGTGGATTTTAAATTCCTGAAAACATTTACATTCTACACATTTGTGTTCAGCAAATCCTGAAAATTATGAACCAAACATTTGAAACTTCACTGAAGAATTTAAATTTAATAAAAAGAAATAAATCTACCAAAGCTACAGTCAGTGAACTCACTTCAGAGTCTTCAGTCTACAGTTTGGACTCTCCAGTACAGCAGACAGACGCTTCACTGATGAATCAGACAGGATGTTGTAGCTCAGGTCCAGATGTGTCAGATGGGAGGGGTTGCACTTCAGAGCTGAGGCCAAAACTTCACAGTGAGTCTCTGAGAGTCCACAGTCAATAAGTCTGTAATCTCTGCTCCGAAGTCTGTAATGACACAAATATTCCAACATATGTTTTCATGAAAGAGGAAACTTTATATTTACTTCATGCATTTGATGATCAAACAGTTTGATGCTCATTATTTTGATGAACATTTGTTCTTCACATCATCTTTTTATTAAATGTATTTTTCTGATGCATTTTATTCCTTAAATGTAAAAATGAAGCTCAGAGAAAGTTCAGACAGGAAGAGCATCTTTTTTACAAGCTCACATCTATAGTTTGATTTCTCATCCCTCAGTCATTCTGATCTTTCTCACAGCTCATCATTTCCTTTCTGTCATTTCTGGGGCATCAATTAAGACGTCAGCTGTTCACCTGCTCACATCTAACCAATAGCACACTGACACACCTTCTTTGTCAGCCTATCATATTGCAGCTGTCTTTTTAAATGTTTCTCCCTCTCTGCTCAGTGCTTTCAGAGCTGCTGCATATCAGGATGATTCAGATTCAAGTAGTTGACTCTTGGGAGAAATGTCAAGTATCAGGCTTTGTCAACCAGCTCAGTCTGCTGTTGTACTCACTGCATGTTTATCAATTGTAGCCTGTTCATTGAAGCAGTGTTCAGTCAGCGTGACTGCTCTCTGCTGCTGTGGGAACATGTGTGTGCAAATATTAGTAGCCTAGTACTTGGATTTCTATCTAGATATTGTAGCTGCGTTGCTGTCTGCATCACTTTAACTTCCTCTCTTCAAGCAGCAATAGTTTTACCTAGCGTTTGTTCAAAAGTCAAGTCACACACAGATGAGATCAGCTGTCCAAATTAACGTTGATTCAGGTGCCTGGTTCAGTGAGCCGCAGTCTGTGTCCAGCCAAAGATCTTCTCTGAGAGAAGATGCTTCCTCGCTCTGTTTTGTTTCTTCATCAAACAATGTTCATGAAACATGGCCACTCTAAAGATTTCCAGTAAGTAAGTAAGTAAGCATCTTTCTTTGCTCACAGGTAACATCTATCACAAGAGCTTTTCATAAAGTCACTTTGAAGGTTGTTTCTATGCAGCATTTAACTTTGTATTTGGGTTCCAGTGATTCAGCAGTAAGCTTCCTAGCTAGCGCTGCATGTACGTAGCTGCTAGGCTAAATAGTAAACTTCACTGTTAGAGTTTGATTTGATTTCCAACATTTGTACAGAGCTGACCATGCTCCTCTGATACTGATGATTCTGGACAGGAACCACTTATTTTCATGCTTCGTCTTTCATTTTAGTTTCCTTTCATTCATTCAGAACATCTTCATCGGTAAGGACTTCATCTTCATCAGCGAGGACTTCATCTTCATCATTAGGAATTCATCAGTAAGGACTTCATCTTCATCAGTAAGGACTTCATCTTCGTCATTAGGACTTCCTCTTCATCAGTAAGGACTTCCTCTTCATCAGTAAGGACTTCATCTTCATCAGTAAGGACTTCATCTTCATCATTAGGACTTCCTCTTCATCAGTAAGGACTTCATCTTCATCGGTAAGGACTTCATCTTCATCGGTAAGGACTTCATCTTCATCAGTCAGGACTTCATCTTCCTCAGTCAGGACTTCATCTTCATCGGTAAGGACTTCATCTTCATCGGTAAGGACTTCATCTTCATCAGTCAGGACTTCATCTTCCTCAGTCAGGACTTCATCTTCATCGGTAAGGACTTCATCTTCATCGGTAAGGACTTCATCTTCATCATTAAGGACGTCATCTTCATCATTAAGGACTTCATCTTCGTCATTAAGGACTTCATCTTCATCATCAGGACTTCATCTTCATCGGTAAGGACTTCATCTTCATCAGTCAGGACTTCATCTTCCTCAGTCAGGACTTCATCTTCATCGGTAAGGACTTCATCTTCATCGGTAAGGACTTCATCTTCATCAGTCAGGACTTCATCTTCCTCAGTCAGGACTTCCTCTTCATCGGTAAGGACTTCCTCTTCCTCGGTAAGGACTTCATCTTCCTCAGTAAGGACTTCATCTTCATCAGTAAAGACTTCCTCTTCCTCAGTGTGACATGTAGCATCAGATCATCATTCAGCTCACTGTGTTCAGCAGCAGTTATGTTTCTGTAAACCTGACAGCGTTTCTGTTTTATTTATAGAAGCATCACATTGTTGGCTCTCGCAGCATCATTCAGATTCTTTTATTGTGTTTTTATTTGTATTTATTTAGTGTTCTTATGTGTGAAGGACTCTGGACCAATGATATTGTGTTTAAAGTGATATAAATAAGTTGAAGTTGATGCATCAGCAGCTTCACCATCGCTGGCTACAACACCAGCAGCATTTCAGAGTAAAAGTCAAATGTTGAGCTGCATGTATTCTGCTGTCATTTCACTGATTACGTTATTTTATTTAGCGTCGCTGTCATTATGACTATGACAACATGATGTAGATGACAGGTGATGTGATCTACAGGCTGACTGTGTAGTTATTCTATCATATTTACAATATGATTTTAGAAGCCCCTTTTCTTCTGAAGATGAATTCATTGACCTTTTATTCATCCTTTAACAAGGTCTACAGATATATCAAATGAAGGAGCACGTTGATCTTCAGACTCAGGTTATTTATTAATGATGTCATGTACTCAGCAGACATGTGAGGTCATTATCAGCTCCTCTTCAACATCTAGACTGTTGGTCATCTACAGCATCCTGATGGCTCTTCAATAAATGACAGATGAAAGGTGTGTAAAGCTAACAGCTATGGTAAGCTCTGCATATAACTGGTGGTTGGTGCTTCATGTTTAGTCTCACCATTCTTTAGCTGCTCTCTAATCTCTGCTCACTGCTGAGCTCCTTGGAGCTTCCAATCATCTCTGACTTCAATCATCATTGTATGTTACTGCCTAGTTTAATAAGTACAAGTTAGTCCTGATCTCTAGCATTGCTGGCTATGGCCCATCATGCAACAGGGCAGACTGGACAAGTTCACATTGGTAGCTGTTCAACTCATCATGCCCGTTAGCATTGCTGCTGCTAACGGAGCTCTGGTTTTATTATATCAGCTTATGATTGACATGTTTATTATTCTTAGTGTGCAATAAAGAAACCTGTCATGCTCATTATTTAGTTTCATCTCTTAGATTATTATTATTATTCAAGATAATCCTGAAAAGTATGAACCAAACAGTGAAGGATGTGAATTAAATAAAAAGAAAACAATCTACCAAAGTTACAGTCAGTGAACTCACCTCAGAGTCTTCAGTTTACAGTTTGGACTCTCCTGTACAGCAGACAGAAGCTTCTCTGATGAATCAGACTGGATGTCGAGATCCAGATGCAGCTCTGTCAGATGAGGGTTGGACTTCACAGCTGAGGTCACAACTTCACAGTGAGTGTCTGAGAGTCCAAAGTCAGAAAGTCTGTAATGACACAAATATTACAACATATTATCATGAAGTGGCTCAAGGTTCAGACTAACAAGGAGAACACATGTTTGAATCTCAAAAACTAAAATAATGTATTAAAGTAAGTTATTAACAAACTAAATGTAAACTCCATGTGTAATGTGTAGAATCAGTAGTGTAGGGAAGTGCATGGATGAGGGGAAATGTGTGCTAGACAATAACAAACACATGAAGCAAAGAAAGAAAAGAGATGTTGCTGGTGGAAGAGAGAGGGAGACACTGAGCAGGCCAGCTTTGATAAGGTGATCCAGCCCAAAGCCCAGCTGATGCTTCAGCCTGATGACTCCATTATTAGTGCTGGAAAGGAGCCTCGGGGTGAAGAGTCACCTAGCTCTCTCATACGTGCACGTAGAAACGTGATTAAAACTTTAAAACGGAGGAAAATTTGTCCTCTCTGGAAAAATACCAAACTATTTTTACATAACATGTAAACTTTTCAAACTATGAGCAGTCAAACGAGGAGTGGAAATCACTTTTTCGTCAAAGTTAGAGTGGAAGCGGCAGTTAGCTAGAGTGTGAGAAGCAGTAAAAAATAACCTTAATTTTTATTTTTAACTCGAGCTCACGGCCAAACCGTAAAAAGGAGACAAATAATTTTTTGTCAAAATGTCGACATAGGTGTTGGGATTCATAAAATGTGACTTTGACAGGCGGGGTCTGCACAAAATTTAAACGGGGGGGCCGAGACCGGCGGCAATACCTGTCTCGCTCTCCACTGACTCTAATGTAATCGTCTTCTTTATCCAAAAGAATCTCACTCTGTCTTCACACTGAGCTTACTCACTCATTTTAAGGAATATCTGAATAAAATAAACACTGTCAGAATCTGCCGGCTTCTGTGTCTCTCACGGTGTTTTCGGTTTTTGGACAGGAGTTACGGTTTTCTCACAGTTTGCAATTGTTCGGGACCTTGTCAGAAGCCAAATTCTCTCAACTTAACATCCCTGAAGATATGAAGTGAATGTTAATCATATTTAAGCATAAATAATATTTATTTAAACTTATGGATTAAAGTCTACTTCATTTTTTCCACGGACAGGAACATCACTGTTATGAAATTATTAAGTAAATCTTCAAATCATTTATTTTAAATTACTTGGTTGTATGAAATTATATTATGTACATTTTGTTCATCTTCTATTGATAAATGTTGAATCTTTTTATATACCACAAATCATATAACTATTTATTTAATCCACAGTAAACATGAATTAATCCATTCACATGAATGAACCAAACAGTGAAGGATGTGAATTAAATAAAAAGAAAACAATCTACCAAAGCTACAGTCAGTGAACTCACCCCAGAGTCTTCAGTTTACAGTTTGGACTCTCCTGTACAGCAGACAGAAGCTTCTCTGATGAATCAGACAGTTTGTTGAGTCTCAGGTGCAGCTCTGTCAGATGAGGGTTGGACTTCACAGCTGAGGTCACAACTTCACATTCAGTGTCTGAGAGTTTAACGGCAGTAAGTCTGTAATGACACAAATATTACAACATATTATCATGAAGTGGCTCAAGGTTCAGACTAACAAGGAGAACACATGTTTGAATCTCAAAAACTAAAATAATGTATTAAAGTAAGTTATTAACAAACTAAATGTAAACTCCATGTGTAATGTGTAGAATCAGTAGTGTAGGGAAGTGCATGGATGAGGGGAAATGTGTGCTAGACAATAACAAACACATGAAGCAAAGAAAGAAAAGAGATGTTGCTGGTGGAAGAGAGAGGGAGACACTGAGCAGGCCAGCTTTGATAAGGTGATCCAGCCCAAAGCCCAGCTGATGCTTCAGCCTGATGACTCCATTATTATTAGTTATTATAAAGTTGAGAGATAAACTGGAAACAAGAGGAGAGAGATCAGTGGAAGCGGCAGTTATACTGGAAGCATCTTAACCAGTAAGCTACCAGAACACTCCCAGTTCAGCTGATGCTGTCTCACTGTGCTTGAATGAAACAATCATTCTCATCACTCTCTCTCAGACCTGCACACTTTAATCTTTGTTTAGCTTTAATCTTGCAGATGAAGGAGAGAACATGGAGTTACATTGAGGCTTCCATAATGTGCACAGTGTGTGTGTGTGTGATCTGATCCCATGTCTGTCTCCACTAAGTTAACATGAGGACATCTTGATTAGAAAAGCACTTTTACTGTCCACTATGTTTAATGTGACTGCAGGATATTTAGACTCAGTTCAGCTCAGTGAACAGTTCCAGTTGAGAAAGATCATCTCTCTTTGCTACCTGCTGCTGTCAGGTTCACATCCATAAGCAGCTACATTTACTGACTGTTCACAAACACTAATGAAACTAATAATCAAAGATGATTCAGATCTTATGTTAAAGCCTGCTGAGTAAAATCAGGTATTACCTGTATGTCTGATTATATATCATGTAATAATAACTTTACTGCTTTCACTGATAACTGTAACATACTGATATATGTTGTGATAAAATGCTGCTGTAATAAAACCTCAACCACAACCTCTAAAGTCCTTCATGTGTTTCACCAGGTTTGAATGAATCCTCCAACACACAAAGGAAGAGAAAGAGAAGAAAACACTGTCAAATCCAATAATGACTAGAAATAAATAGAATAACTGTTCATTAACTTAACAGCTATAAACATCAACATTATTTAAACTCAACATTTAAACAGCTCAACAACATCTGAGACTAAATATAACTGACATGTTATTTCACATATAAACAAGTAGAGCACTATTTTAACTATAATAAAACATTTATATTATTTATATTTGAAGAACTAAACTACTAATCTACACTGATTTATAATGTAAATCACATCTGGACTTACTGAGCCTTTCTGCAGTTCCTCACAGCTGGGATCAGTCTCCGTCGTCCCACCTCTGATGTGTTGTACTTCTCCAGGTCCAACTCATCCAGAGGCTCCTCTGACATCTGCAGCATGTAGGCCAGAGCTGAGCACTGGATCACAGAGAGTTTCTTCTTTGATCTGTTCTCTGACTTCAGGAACTGTTGGATCTCCTGATGTACTGAGCGGTCGTTCATCTCCATCAGACAGTGGAAGATGTTGATGCTTCTGTCAGGAGAGATATCACCACTGTTCATCTCCTTCAGGTTGTTGATGACTCTCTGGATGGTTTCTGGACTGTTGTCTGTCTGACCCAGCAGGCCTCCTAAGAGACTCTGGTTGGACTCCAGAGAGAGGCCATGAAGGAAGCGGACAAACAGGTCCAGGTGGCCATTTTCACTTCTGAGAGATTTCTGCATGGCTCTCTTCAGGAAGTCATCCAGAGATGAGTACCTGTTGTCTTCTCCCAGGAAATCCTTCAGTACCTCTGTGTTGCTGCTGGTGTAACAGTGGTACATGTAGACTGCAGCCAGAAACTCCTGAACGCTCAGATGAACAAAGCTGTAGACTGTTTTCTGGAAGATCACACTCTCTCTTTTGAAGATCTCTGTACAAACTCCTGATAACACCGAGGCCTCTGTGACATCAAGACCACACTGCTCCAGGTCTTCTTGGTAGAACATGATGTTTCCTTTCTCCAGTTGTTCAAACGCCAGCCTCCCCAGCTTCAGAAGAAGGTTCCTGTCAGCCTCCGTCAGCTCCTGTGGACTCGTCTCATGTCCCTCATCATACTTGTTCTTCTTCCTCTTTGTCTGAACCAGCAGGAAGTGTGAGTACATGTCAGTCAGGGTCTTGGGCAGCTCTCCTCTCTGGTCTGTAGTCAACATGTGGTCCAGAACTGTAGCAGTGATCCAGCAGAAGACTGGGATGTGACACATGATGTGGAGGCTCCTGGATGTCTTGATGTGTGAGATGATTGTGCTGGACTGCTCTTCATCACTGAATCTCCTCCTGAAGTACTCCTCCTTCTGGGGGTCAGTGAAGCCTCGTACTTCTGTTACCCTGTCCACACATGAAGGAGGGATCTGATTGGCTGCTGCAGGTCGGGAAGTGATCCAGACGAGAGCCGAGGGAAGCAGCTTCCCCTTGATGAGGTTTGTCAGCAGCACGCTGACTGATGACTTCTGTGTGACATCAGACACGACCTCACTGTTGTTGAAATCCAGTGAAAGTCTGCTTTCATCCAGGCCGTCAAAGATGAACAGAACTTTACAACCAGCGAGCTTCTCTGCTGTGAGCTTCTGTAATGTTGGATAGAAAACATGGATCAGCATGAGCAGACTGTACTGCTCATCTTTGATCAAGTTCAGCGACCTGAACGAGAACAGAATCAGCAGACTGATATCTTGGTTGTTGGAGCGCTTTGCCCAGTCCAGAGTGAACTTCAGCACTGAGAAGGTTTTTCCAACGCCAGCGACGCCGTTCATCAGAACCACTCTGACTCTGTGTAAGACTTCACAGATGTCCTGATCCTTGGTTGGAGCATCATGGAGGGTCTTCATCTTGGAAGCTGTTTCAAGCTGCCTCAACTCATGTTGGGTATTAACCTCTTCAGTTTCCTGTTGGTCAGGTAAGACTTTAAAGATGTCCTGACACTTGATTGGAGTGTCATGGAGGGTCTTCATCTTGGAAGCTGTTTCAAGCTGCCTCACCTCATGTTGGGTATTAACCTCTTCACTCTGTCCCTCTGTGATGTGGACCTCAGTGAAGACGCTGATGAGGAGGGTTTTAGTTCCTGCTTCATCAGTTCCTTGAGTCACACATTCACATGTGCTGCTCAGACTGATCTGATGTTCATCTAAAACCTCCTGCAGACCACTTTCTGCTGAAAGAGAAGAAAAAAGGTAGAATGAAACAGAAATCAGTGTGACTGTTAATGTTCAGTAGGATAGAGGAGGTAGATTCCTGTTTTCAGAGATGATGACATCAGCAGACAGATCTTCAGTCTTACTTTGTACAGTGCTGGTCTGACTGTCTGTCTGCAGTCCAGCTCTGGTTCTGGATCTTTTTCCACACTGGGGACAGGAGGAGACTCCTGATGAAGCAGACTGGTCCCAGTATGAGGTGATGCACTGTCTGCAGAACCAGTGTCCACAACTGGTAGAGACCGGATCCTTCAGGACGTCCTGACACAAAGAACAGCAGGACAGCTGCTCCTCCACAGTAACAGCCCTCCTCTTCCTCTTCCTCTTCCTCTCTCTGTGGACATGAACACATTCTTTATGTCACATGACATTAGAGGAGGCCAACCGACAGCTCACAAGCTGCATGCAGCTCTTTCCCCACATAAACAGTCCAGACTGTCAGTATTTACACACTTACACACTTTCTGTTCTTCAGCCTCTGAGATTCAACACATTCAACTTGAAATAAAATAAAATAAAATACAATCACAAGAGTTCAACAGTAATTAGACAGAGACAACAATGTGCCAGCAAAGGCAGAGAAGAAGAAGAAGACTGCAAGCTAGTAAACATGGATGTGACAAACTACAATTCAAATGATTATTATGGTTATTAATGATTGCATAATAAACCTGTGCTGTGTGAAGTTTAAGATGGCTCCATGTCATAAAGAAGACTGTTATAAAATAAAAGCCACCAGGAGATGAAAATAAAGGCTTTTATTAAAAATACAAGAATATATAAAAGAACAATGTTTATAATGTAGATTATCAAATGATATTAAACTGAATCATCTTCAGGTCAGTTTACAGTAGAAACAGTCTCTTACTTTGTGTCTGAGGGTCCAGGTTCATTACTGAAGTGTGGAGGAAGACCAATAGACCGATCACTCTTCATAGACAGACAGCTGGATATTACAGACTCTGCTCCGTCCTCCTCTTCCTCCTCTTTCTTCATCTTCTGGAGTCTGAGAGGTAAACCAGTAACACTGGAGACACACACACATACACAGTATAATAAACCCAGTCCTGCCTCTCAACTTAGTAGCTTCTTATTAGTTGACATGACTTTAACTACAACCATGTGTGTTTTCTAGTCATCACAAAGAGAAACTTTGACTCTGGTTTAAATCCAACAAACAGACTTCAGATAAACATGTGTGTGCTTCTTAACTGTGACTTCTCTCTATTTAGAGCTCAGCAGTGAGTCACGTGACATCGCTGTGAGGACGCACAAACCAGGAAAACAACAACAGGAAACAACGTTTAACACCTCAAACTCTGTCATTTCACATTTAATCAACTAAACAATGAATGTGATCAATAATCATCAGATTGATCAATAATGACAGTAATCATTATTTACAGTCCTGATATTAACACTCACCTGCCTCACACTGTTTTCCTGCTTCTGCTCTGATGACTGAACAGACTTTCACCGTTACTCCCTACCTGTCTGCTCCTCCCTTCTTTCTTTATTTCACTTTCGTTGCTCCTTCCTGTTTAGTCTGCCCCTTCTTTACTGGAAGTTGTGTGTGTGTGTGTGTGTGTGTGTGTGTGTGTGTGTGTGTGTGTGTGTGTGTGTGTGTGTGTGTGTGTGTGTGTGTGTGTGTGTGTGTGTTTGCGTGTGTGTGTGTGACTGTGAGTGAGGGGGGAGGGGGGTTGATCCTCCTACTTGGAAATATGAATAAAAAATACACTTGTAGTTAATAACTGTGCAGCACCTTGGTTCAACTGAGGTTGTTTTTAAATGTACTTTATAAATAAAGCTTGACTTAATCTGTGTGAGCTCTAAACTTCTCACATGCTTTCATTTCAATAAATGTTCAAATGATTCAATATTTCAGTAAAAATCAAAGATTAGAGAAAAAGTCCAAAAGCTGAAAACACATTAGTGAATCAGAACTTAGTTTTTTCTTCTTTCCCATGAATCATCTCAGCAGCCCTCACATTTATCTGCTGACCCTTTGGAGGGGCTGAAGTGGCTCTGGTTCATTCTTCAGGAGGAATTTGTTAAAGTATGACGTCTGTAAATGTAAAATGACTTCCTGTTGTAAGTCTGGAGACATTACATCTACGTCAAACTTAAAGTAGAACATTAGTTAGACAACAATAATAATAATAATAATAATAATAATAATAATAATGATAATAATAATAATAATAATAATAATTAAAGCTATGAGGGCAGTGATGGTTGTGCTCGTTGTTTGATGTTACTGCAGAGCAACTTGTTGCAGCAACACATTGACCAGAGAACAGCTGACTGTCACTTCCTGTGTCCACTATGTGGCGCTGTGAAAAGTTGAATGCTTTGCAATCATTTGATATTATTTGGTGTTGACTTCCCTTAAAGGTAGTGAGTACTGATACTCAGCCTGTAAAATACAAACATTACATTTATATTTAATGTACGTTTAACTGGATATCTGTGTGGACGCCTGCAAGGCTCCCAGCTGAACACACATGAACATGTTATCTATTCTAAACATGAACAAGTGCAAAGCTAACGTTAGCAACCAGCTACCAAACTGCTATTTATCTGTCCATTGTTTATATAAACCAAACATTCAACAACAATACAAGTCTTCCTGTTGTTACTCTGCTCAAAGCTTTAGTGCAGCCATGAGGAGACACTGATACAGTTCCTCTTTAGAAGATCCTCAACAAGCAAACTCTGGACAACTGGTGACTTCCAGGAAAAGTCTGGATAGCAACGAGGGACGACTGGTGACACTGGAAAGACAGATGACCTCCAGGAAAGTTTAGCATGTGTGCACAAGGCTAGCAACCTCAGGCACAGCACTCACAAGAGGACACCAAAACTACAGACCAAGATACAGAACTATACCCCCAGAGAGAGGGGGGTGGGGGGGGGGCTCACAAGGACAGACTCTGTGGTAACAGCCAGGACTGAAACATGACTAAAGAGAGTCCAGTGCACCAGAAGTTAAACACCACAGTGGCAAAGTCTGCAAGAACATCAACAAGCTGCAGATGCATCAACCCAGTGTGGAGAAAAGGTAACTCTGGTGCAGCTGAGGGGGGCAACACCAAGCTCCTCCTTACCTCAGAACCACACAACAGACCACACTGACGCCTCCTGCCAACCCCAACCTGCAAGAGAGAGTTAAATGGCCCAGGATGAGCAGCAACAAGGAGTGACAACAACTAGATGAGGACCTAGACAAAATCCTGGAAGATGATGACAGCAATCACCTACAATATAGCAAAGGAGCACTTTGGCACAGAGGAAAGAAAGAGCACCAGCACAAAAGCCACAGAAGAGGAGAGAGAGCACATTAAAGACCTAAACTCTGGGCTCAGAGACCGGCTGTGCAGACTGAGGAATGCCCAGTTCATCAAGGACTCCTACAGGTTCACTAAGGCCTTGCTGGGGGAAGCTAGATCCAGCACACTAACTCTAGCTCTAAAGACGAGGTTGAGGAATTCCTCAGGGCAGGGACCAGGACCTGGGTGACCACCCAAAGATGAGCAGAGAGACACTAGAGAACCATCCTAGAAGGAAGCGGAAGAGGTGGTAAAGAAGGCCAGAACAGAATCTGCCCCTGGACCAAGTAGCCTGTCCTATAAAGTCTACAAGAAATGCTCACTATTAGTACGCAGGCTGTGGAAGCTCCTCTGGAAAATATGGGCAGATACCTGGGAAGGTACCTGATGACACCAGCAGTGACAAGAATAACATCTACATAGAAAAACAGGCAGATGAATGTCTGAGGAAGATCGATAGATAAAGTCTACCTGGCAAGTTTAAGTCCTGAATTTACCAGCACTGATGTGGCTCCTAACAGTCTATGAAATGCCAAAGACTATGGAGGGGTGGAGAGGAGAGTCAATAAGTCCCTCCTAGCCTCACAGCTGTGGGGCTCTACATCACATCAGACCAGATCCAGCTCCCATTCTCATCTGTGGTGAAAGAGTTCAGGGTTGCAAAGTGCAGGCCGACGATGATGCTCAGAGACTCATCATTATGGCCAGTGACCCCTTCACCCGGTGACACTTCACTGGGTTGAGTCCTTAGCAACCACCATAGCAACGATAAACACTGATAACATTTCCTAATAAGAACTGACGAACTACAGTTTGTTTATTGTTACTATATGAAGCTTTGGACAATATATTGTACATTTATTGACATAAATGTCATCAACAGGCATTGTAAAGACTCTCTCCACCTGCCGTGACGCCGGGTGATCTTTTCTCAATGAAATATAAAAAGGTGGGAGGGGGCGGAGGGCCGGGGTTCCCTTCTGGGAGCGCATGACGTCACTGGGGATGCCCCCTGATGTAAACGCTTGTTTCACAGCCTTATTATTATCATCATAGTGTGTATCTGAGCTGCAGATGCTGTGTAAACCATAGACATATATACACTGTAGACAACTATGAGCAGAATATTGAGACATGAACGTTTATTTCTCTTTTTATTCCTCACAACAAGTTACGCTGAGGATCATGGGTAGGCTAAAGTAGCCACTTCCGCTAATGTCCAAAGCAGCAGAAACAAAACGTATTTCTCACAATCAAAAGTGAAATAATAAAAACTGATGGTCATAACATTCAGACAACATTTGGGTGAGTTATCCAGGACACTTTCTTGTTTTTGTGTTAAGAAATGTTGAGGATATAAATAAAGTCGTCAGTGAATTAGCCGGTCTTTCCGGGACTTATAAAGACACAAAAGGGGTCACACCTCCTGGTTAAATGTTTAATAATATAGCGTTTATATTTTTAGAGCAATATATAATATTACTGGATTACTGGATTTTAATCAATAGATTAAATTTCAGGGCTATTTTAAGAACAGCCGTGAGATTTGGTTGCAGAGGCGCACTGATCACTTGTGTCACTGCATGTAATTAGATTCGTACGATATCATACGAACAGAAGATGAGAACGGCCTACTCCACCACACAGATCTGAGGTTTATGAAGTAATGAAGTCAATGCTCAGACTACAAAAAGATAATAAAACAAATACTGTTGTAATGTAGATTATCAAATGATATTAAACTGAATCATCTTCAGGTCAGTTTACAGTAGAAACAGTCTCTTACTTTGTGTCTGAGGGTCCAGGTTCATTACTGAAGGTTGGAGGTACATCATTAGACCAGTTACTCTTCATAGACAGACAGCTGGATATTACAGACTCTGCTCCGTCCTCCTCTTCCTCCTCTTTCTTCATCTTCTGGAGTCTGAGAGGTAAACCAGTAACACTGGAGACACACACACATACACAGGAAAACCAGAGGTGTTCACAAGTCATTTTTTGCAAGTCCAAGTCAAGTTTCAAGTCTCTCGCAAACACTAAATCAAATTGAAATTGTATAAGCTGTAAAATCCTCTCTATAAGACCGTACTGATGAATCTACAGCAATGTGATGTGGAACAAATACAAAGGATTGTTTCATAACTGTATTTTTCTTTAACAAGAGTTTTTTTTAACAATGCTGTAAAATACAATAAATGAAATCTATCGCACCAACAATGTATTTTGATAACAGGCACGCAGCACACAATATTTTGCATTTTAACAATAAATGAAAAAACACACCCACAATGGTGCAAGTAAATTATGAGTTGTACTCATTTGACTTACTAACTTAAAAATGAAAAACTGGTTCTTTAAAACCTCTTTCACATCCCTGAAAAAACAAAAACAAATATTTTAACAAGAAACAACAAGAAATAACTGTGTCTTAGTAATGTTGTGTGTGTGTGTGTGTGTGTGTGAGAGTGTGTGTGTGACAGTCTTACTAACTGTGTCTTAGTAATGTTGTGTGTGTGTGTGTGTGTGTGAGAGTGTGTGTGTGACAGTCTTACTAACTGTGTCTTAGTAATGTTGTAAATGATAACAAAATGAAAAAACACACCAACCATGGTGCTAGTTGTACTTAAAAATGAAAATGAAAAACTGGCTGTATAAAACTCATTTCACCTCCCTGAAAAATCTTTACACCACAGAATGGTTACATTTCAAAAACATCAAATTCGACAGTGTCTTTGCTGACAGACTTGCATGTTGGGCTTCTTTCACTCGCTATTGTCTTGAAATCAGAGAGTTTCTAATACAGTATACAGTAGTAGACGGGCTCTGCTCGATATGCGCGCCTACACGCACGGCGCGTGCGTGTTGTTGGTGTTTACTGTCAGCCTCAGTCACAGCCAGAGATCACTTCCCAAATGCAAACAGAGAAGATGAATGACATATAATAAATAATGAGAATATAAATAACATGAAAATAATGGTCATTTGCGAGTCTCCAGCCTCGAGTCCGAGTCGAGTCTGAAGTCAATGTGTAGTGCGACTTAAGTGCGACACGAGTACGAGTCGCAAGTCCGAGTCACCAGCTCTGGTTTCAACACCTCAAACTCTGTCATTTCACATTTAATCAACTAAACAATGAATGTGATCAATAATCATCAGATTGATCAATAATGACAGTAATCATTATTTACAGTCCTGATATTAACACTCACCTGCCTCACACTGTTTTCCTGCTTCTGCTCTGATGACTGAAATGGCGTCTGACTGAACACTTGAAACTTTAACTTCCTGTCTGTTTGTTCCTCCCTCTGCTTTACTGGAAGTCACGTGTGTGTGACTGTGAGTGAGGGGGGAGGGGAGTGATCACAGCAACTTCAAAGCAACTTCAAAAACACTAACCCTAACCCTACTTTGAAATATGAATAAAAATACACTTGTAGTTAATAACTGTGCAGCACCTTGGTTCAACTGAGGTTGTAAATCACACTGTTTTCTTGCTTCTGCTCTGATGTGAAATGGAGTCTGACTGAACACTTTCACTTTCGGTGCTCCTCCCTGTTTAGTCTGCCCCTTCTTTACTGGAAGTTGTGTGTGTGTGTGTGTGTGTGTGTGTATGAGAGAGAGAGAGCTCTAAACTTCTCACATGCTTTCATTTCAATAAATGTTCAAATGATTCAATATTTCAGCAAAAATCAAAGATTAGAGAAAAAGTCCAAAAGCTGAAAACACATTAGTGAATCAGAACTTAGTTTTTTCTTCTTTCCCATGAATCATCTCAGCAGCCCTCACATTTATCTGCTGACCCTTTGGAGGGGCTGAAGTGGCTCTGGTTCATTCTTCAGGAGGAATTTGTTAAAGTATGACGTCTGTAAATGTAAAATGACTTCCTGTTGTAAGTCTGGAGACATCTACGTCAAACTTAAAGTAGAACATTAGTTAGACAATAACAATAATAATAATAGTATTAATAATAATAATAATAATAAGCAGATTTTGTGAATGAAATAGCTCTGGTTTTTCCTTTCAGCAGGAAAAAAAAGCAAGTGGATGAAAGTTGACTAACAAAAAAGCAGCGCGCAAAACAGGAAGGAAAGAAAGAAGTGACCAAATTAGACACGTTTTTTACTCAAACCAGGCAAAAGCTAGCGTGCTGCTGGAGGCTAGCGGTAGCTTGCCAGCTAGCTCTGTAAATGAAGCGGCATTGATCACCGCGTCCCGCTTCTCCGGAGTCTTGCTCAGGACTTTGGACCTGAGCAGCATCTTTGCTGAGTAGGATATGTTGGAAAATGATTGTGTGATGTCGTGGATCCTGAAGACTCTGGAGAGCTGGCATCATGGGCAAGGAGGGTCTTCTAGTCTAAGAAGTCAAGAAGCATGATGATCAGGAGGGAGAAGGTGACTGAAGTCCACGGAGAAGTTATCCCAACCATCAAGAGGAACCCCATAACATACCTGGGAAGGTACCTGATGACACCAGCAGTGACAAGAATAACATCCACACAGAAAAACAGGCAGATGAATGTCTGAGGAAGATCGATAGATAAAGTCTAAGTCCTGGATTTACCAGCACTGATGTGGCTCCTAACAGTCTATGAAATGCCAAAGACTATGGAGGGGTGGAGAGGAGAGTCAATAAGTCCCTCCTAGCCTCACAGCTGTGGGGCTCTACATCACATCAGACCAGATCCAGCTCCCATTCTCATCTGTGGTGAAAGAGTTCAGGGTTGCAAAGTGCAGGGCGACGATGATGCTCAGAGACTCCAGAGACGAGCTGGTCAGAGGCGCTGGGGTAACAACCAGGACAGGTTACAAGTGGGCAGTGGATGCAGCAGTGAGGCAGGCTGAAGGCTCACTGAGGTTGTTGGACATCATCGGGAACCGGTGCACTGATCGGCAGGGCCTGGGAACCTCACCTTTCCATCAGAGGGGCAAATGCAGAGGAGAGAAGGGAAATGGTCTAGGCAGAGTACCGGCAGCTAATGAAGAAGCGATGAAGGAAAGGGATGTGAAACTAGCAACTCAGGGAAGGTGGGCCAAATGGGGCCAAACTCTGGAGGCTGGAGTCGTTCCATCCTTTCTCTTGCAGTCAGTGTAAGACACTCTAACATCACCCGCAAATTTAGCAAGGTGGGGCCTGAGAGAAGACCCACTTTATAAACTATGTGGGCAGAAAGGCACACTTGCCTGGCCAGTTGCCACACGGCTCTCACCCAGCGGAGGTACAGGTGGTGGTACGATAAGGTGCTCACAGTTCTTGGAGCAGTGCAGGAACAGACCACATCAACCACACAGGCCCCAAGCAACATCCTGGCAGTTCATCCTGACAGTGGAACGACCATCTGCTGCAAAGAGGACCACAGACACAATCCTCCAGAAGGTGCACGTGTGGGAGGTGAGAGCAGACGTGGGAAGGAAGTTGAATTTTCCCCTAATCGTCCAAACATTGCAGAGGCCTGACATCGTCATCTGGTCAGAGCAGAGGCCCATGAGAGGAAGAGCCTGAAGTACCAAGACCTCGTCCTGGTGTGCAGAGAGAAAGGGTGGCTGTTTCCTGTTGAAGGGGATGCAGAGGGTTCAGGGTTCAGTCTGCATGCACAGTGCTCACTGCTCTGGGTTTATCAGAGAATGGGTTGGGGAGGCAGCAGAAAGAGCCACTTCTTTGCTCTGGTATAAGAAGGAGGAGCAGGGCTGGAGCTGATGGGCAGTGATTTGGCCGGTTAGGAGTCAGAACACCTGGTGAAGGTTGAACAGTAGCAGACAGTAACTCAGGGGAGCGGCTGCATTAATGGCATCCTCGGACCAATTAAACACACTCAGAATAACAACCTGACTTCTGTTCAGTGACCAGCTGGAAACTGCAGACTCAGCATGTTTATAATCATATTATTGATCGAATCCAGCTGAGCGTCGTCTGATCGCTTCAGTGAAGAAAAAAATCTGAAATATTCCTTCATGTTAAAACTTCTGTTTTTAAAGATTTCAATGGAAATATTACCAATTTTAGACTCAGTGTTAATATGAATATAAACATCGATCCTGGAGTGAGTGTGTCATGTATCACCATGGCAACAGTCTGATAGTGTAATACTTTATTGGAGCATCTTTATAAATACTGATGTCGATAAATAACAGAATGAAAAGCTCATAAATACAGAAGGACAGACAGAAAGTCACATGAACACAGTCCAGTTTAATCTGATAGAGTCTGAGTGTGTGTGTGTGTTCTTGTACGTCTGTCTTAGTGAGGACCTCGACTGATTACGCACCTCAGCTGTCAAACGTCAATATGTAGAAATGATTAACTTTAAACTGTTCATTAATCATTTATACACAGCTGGAAAGAAATCAGCTGATTACTGCTCCAGTGTTGTATCATGTGATCATGATGGTCATGTGACTTCAGGTCCTCACAAAGACAGAAGGACAGACATGTGTGTGTCTGTGTTCACAAACTGTTCATCACAAAAATCAGGAAGGTTTTCTGAAACAACACAAACTAACGTTTAACTCACCGATCACACATCACCTACACCTGTCTACACCTGTCTGCACCTGTCTGTACCTGTCTACACCTGTCTGTACCTGTCTGTACCTTTCTGTACCTGTCTACACCTGTCTGCACCTGTCTGCACCTGTCTACACCTGTCTACACCTGTCTGTACCTATCTGTACCTGTCTGTACCTGTCTGTACCTGTCTACACCTGTCTACTCCTGTCTACACCTGTCTGTACCTGTCTACACCTGTCCACACCTGTCTACACCTGTCTGTACCTGTCTGTACCTGTCTACACCTGTCTGTACCTGTCTACACCTGTCTACACCTGTCTGTACCTGTCTACACCTGTCTACACCTGTCTGTACCTGTCTGTACCTGTCTGTACCTGTCTACACCTGTCTGTACCTGTCTGTACCTGTCTACGGAAGCCCAGAGTGGCCAACAGCTCAACATCATTAATCAGGTTTTAATGGTGTATGACGCAGAGGTTCCCAGCATGTCTGACCTTTGACCCCTTGAAATAAAACTGACACCTCGTCACGTGTTGCATCATCGACCAGTTTACTGTCTGGGTTCATCTGTTCATCATCACGTCTGAAAATAGTGAAAAATATCCGTTAAAGACAAGTGTGTTTGTGTCTGAAAACCTCCAATAATATTAATCATCACATCATAGAGCTGCTGGAAAAAAGAGACTAAAACAACTTTACGAATGAAAATAGTCAACCACTGATTTATTGATTAATCGACTGAGCTTGAAGCTGACTTTGTTTTATGGAGATAAAATACAGAAACCAACGATAACAAAGCAACAAACTACAAGAAAGTTTGAGGAACAATTATAATTTTGTGTTTAAAACATTTTTTGTCTTTTCATCTTGCGGCCCCTTTTATTCATCCAGCGACCACTTTTGGGGTCCCAGCACCACAGGTTGGGAACCACTGATCTAAGAAGGAAATACCGCTCTGACATAAATAACGCCCCCCCCCCCCCCACCCCTGAGCTCAATTCATAGGCTAGGCTAACACTTTCCCTCTACTTCCAGTGTTTGTGCTAAGCTAGGCTAACACTTTCCCTCTGCTTCCAGTGTTTGTGCTAAGCTAGGCTAACACTTTCCCTCTGCTTCCAGTGTTTGTGCTAAGCTAGGCTAACACTGCTCCTTTAAGTTACGATAAACAAATATTTAAAATAGAAATCAACAACTCTTAAATTGAAAGTTTGGGACGACGCGTCTCCACTTCCTGTCGAGTGAAACCAAAATATCTGCTTCCTGGGAGCCGCCATCTTGCTATGTGACATCATTCGGAGCCAGACCACGCCCCCCCCCTCCCCCCCCAGTGCCGTCACAGCTGTCAATCATGATGTCACAGCACCTGGTTGATCTGATCAAAAACAAACAGACCAGCAGGCGGCGATCCAGGACCACAGACAGGATATGATGTCACACTTGAAAGAGGAAACATGCAAAACAAAGAAACAAGACTGAGGAGTAACCTAGCAACAAGGGTCAGAGGTCAGAGCGTCTTTGGAGGGAAGTGATGTTTGATTGACAGGTCTGTGGTAACTACGGCTGCCCCTCCCCCTTCCTGTGAATCCCAGCCAATCAGAGCGGCGGCTGGTCGCTCAGCAGTTGCCGGAGTTACGAAATTCACCGTTCTCGGTGATCTGCAGCGACGACGTGTTGCTAGGCGACAGGCCGTTCCTCTGTGATGTCACCGCGTAGCGTTCCTTCAGCTGAGTCAGCGCCGCCATCAGGCGACTGTTAGCAGCATCGAGACTCACTATCCTCTTCTCCTGAGAGACAGACAGGTGAGAGACAGACAGACAGACAGGTGAGAGACAGACAGGTAGAGAGACAGACGGGTAGAGAGACAGACAGAGAGAAAGGCAGACAGACAGGTAGAGAGACAGACAGAGAGACAGACAGACAGACAGACAGGTAGACAGACAGACAAGTGAGAGACAGACAGAGAGAAAGGCAGACAGACAGGTAGAGAGACAGACGGGTAGAGAGACAGACAGAGAGACAGACAGACAGACAGGTAGACAGACAGACAAGTGAGAGACAGACAGGTAGAGAGACAGACAGGTGAGAGACAGACAGGTAGAGAGACAGACAAGTGAGAGACAGACAGAGAGAAAGACAGACAGACAGACAGGTAGAGAGACAGACAGAGAGAGAGACAGACAGACAGACATGTAAACAGACCTGAGCCTCTATGATCTTCTGTTTGGAGTCGACCACAGCCTGCATGTCAGAGTGATCCTTCTTCAGCTCCTCCTCCACCGCCATCAACCTGCACAGGTGAGACAGATGAATATACACACACACACACGCACACACACACACACACACACACACACACACACACACACACACACACACACACACACACACACACACACACACACACACACACACACACACACACACACACACAGGTGTGCTCACCTGCTGATGATGCTGTTCATTTGGAGGTCTTTATCGTCCTGCAGCCTCCTCAGTCTGCTCTCTGTGTCCTCCAACCGAGCCTGAAGTCACAGCGGAGGGAACATTAATGGTGCTCACACTAGAACACCTGTCAGACAGAGCCGAGGGCATTCCCAGACCAGCAGAGATATGTAATCCCTCCAGTGTGTTCTGAGTCTCCTCCCAGTTGGACGTACCTGGAACTCCTCTAAAGGGGGGCGTCCAGGAGGATCCTGACCAGGAGCCCAAACCACCTCAGCTGGCTCCTTTCCATGTGAAGGAGCAGCGGCTCTACTCCTGGCCTCCCCCGGGTGTCTGAACTCCTGACCCGGTCTCTAAGGCTGAGCCCAGACTCCCAACCGTCCCAACCCCCAGAGGGTTGGGACGTAGACTGACTGCTGAACTGAGACCTGCACCTTCAGGCTCAGCTGCACCCATCCACCTGATGCTGCACCCATCCACCTAATGCTGCACCCATTCGCCTGATGCTGCACCCATCCACCTGATGCTGCACCCATCCACCTGATGCTACACCCATCCACCTGATGCTGCACCCATCCACCTGATGCTGCACCCATCCATCTGATGCTGCACCCATCCACCTGTCAACCTCAAGCTCTATCTGACCCTCACTGTGAAGAAGACCCCCAGATCTTTAAACTCCTCCGCTTGGGGCAGCACCCCCCCCCCCCCCCCCAACCTTAAGGGGCCAGTCCACCTTGTTCCAGCAAAGCACCATGGTCTCAGATGTGGAGGTGCTGACTCTCATCCTGACCGCTTCACATTCAGCTGCAAACCGTCCCAGAGCCTGTTGGAGGACTTCACCTGTAGAGTCCAACAGAACAACATCAACCGTAAACAGCAGAGAGGAGATTCTGAGGTCCCCAAACTGGACTCTCTCCTCCCCCCGGCTGCACCTTGAGACTCTGTCCATGAAGATCACAAACAAGATCAAAGACCAGGGGCCCTGATGGAGCCCAACACCCACTGAGACCAGGTCTGACTGACAGGTGGTCATCAGCCACCATACAGCCGCAGGTCTGATGACTCCACTACAAAGTGGATCATGGACCTTTGTCCCAATATGTTCTTGTAGCAGGTCCACTTCTGACCCTCCTGATGCTGGATCATGGTGTTTGTTATGATCCATGGCTAGCACACAAGTCCAATAACAATACACCACTCAGGTTCAGATGGGGCCGTTCCTCCCAATCGCCTCCCCACCTCCAGGTTTTTCCATCGTTGCCCACGTGGGCATTGAAGTCCCCCAGCAGAACTATGGACTCAGCGGGCCATGGCCCCTCCAGGGCCCAGAGAGTCCAAGAAGGCCGGGTACTCTGAGCTGCTGTTGGCTGCAGACACACAGACACCAGTCGGAGTCTTCCTCCCAAAAACACCAAGTCACAAGGAGGCAACCCTCTCGTTCTGCAGGAGAACTCCAACACTGCTGCACTCAGCCGGAAACTCTGAGTAACTCCACACCGCCTGGCTCCTCTCACCCTGGTGACTCCAGAAAAGAAGAGAGTCCAGCTCCTCTCCAGGAGTTTGGTTCCAGAGCCGTTGCTGTGTGTAGAGGTCACTAACTACATTTAGTTGGTACCGCTCCACCTCCCACACCAGCTCCAGCTCCTTCCCCACCAGCAAGGTGACGTTCCACGTCCCCAAAACTAACTTATGATGCAGGGGATCAGGAAGCCCAGGACCACACCTCTACCCAACACCTGATCAACATTACACCTGACCTTATCCCTGCAGGTGGTGGGCCAACAGGGTTTGGGCTGTGTCTTGCTGGGCACCGTGGGTCCAGACACCTGACACTCGGGGAGGGAAGCAAGCTCCCCTCCCAGGCCTGGCTCCAAGAGGGTACCCCGGTCTTCCTCTTGCTTGGGAGGTTCTAAGCTCCCTTTCTTGTTGCTTCATTCGGATTCTGTGAATTGTTCTTAGTCTGGAACCTCACCTGGGACCTGTTTGCTTTGGGAGACCCTAACAGCTCCTCGCATCACAGGGACACTCAAACCACTCGACCGCGATCAGGTGACAAACAGCATGTAAATAACAGAGAACAGCAGAAGACGACAGGCAGATATCTCAGGTGTGACTCACCTGGTACTCCTGCAGCATACGCTGGTTCTGCTGATCCTGGACCAGCAGGCGAGCTTCACACTCCTCCTGCCGCAGCGCTGCAACTCTTAACTTCTCCTGCAGCAATGCAATCTCCTGCTGATACTACACACACACACACACACACACACACACACACACACACACACACACACACACACACACACACACACACACACACACACACACACACACACACACACACACACACACACACACACACACACACACACACACACACACACACACACACACACACACACACACACACACACACGGGAGACTACAGGTGATTACACTTAAACACACCTGTACGCCTGTTCACAAAGCATGCTGAGTCAGACAAGCTGTTACCTTATCAATGAGCGTGTCGTCATGGCGATCGTCCTCTGCCTCTCCGTAGGACGAAGCAGAGTTCATGTTGAGCAGCCAGGCGGCCGTACGGTCCAACGCACAGGGAGACGGAGCCTGAACACACACACACTCACATAAACATGCTGATGTTGCTATAGTAACCATCTGAACCAGAACTTAGACTCCACCCAGACTTAGCCTGTTGTCTCTATGACAACCTGCCTGGCACTGATGGGATTACTGTTGTCATGGAAACAACAGGCTAAGTCTGGGTGGAGTCCAATTTCTGGTACAGTAACAGCCGGTCACCTTGGTAGTGGGTCGTTGTTTTTCGGGACTGTCTCCTTTGGACGACGACGATGTCTGTCTGAGCCGTGACTGGCCGCTACTCGGCCAATCGGGACTCGATGACATCATGCTGCCGGAGGCGGGGCGAGGAGGGTAGGCGGAGCCTCCGGCGCCGCTGAGCATGCTGGGAGGTGTCCTGCCGCGAGGCGGGCCCGGCGGAGCGGAAGAGGGGGGAGGGGGCTGGTCAATGCGTCTCTGAGGACCTGATGACGTCTGACGAGGGGGGGCGGAGCTACCTGAGGGGCGGAGCAAGAGCAAACTGTGACATCATCAGACATTAGGGCCAATTAGATTAAAGGTGTCATACACACACACACACATATAAAGCATATAGTACACACAGTGCTGTTTGAAACGTTGAATACTCTTTACAATTTACTGTATTTCTATTACGGTCTCAGGGTGCCGGACTTAGTCTACGGTCTCGGGGTGCCGGACTTAGTCTACGGTCTCGGGGTGCCGGACTTAGTCTACGGTTTCAGGGTGCCGGACTTAGTCTACGGTCTCAGGGTGCCGGACTTAGTCTACGGTCTACGGTCTCAGGGTGCCGGACTTAGTCTATGGTCTCAGGGTGCCGGACTTAGTCTACGGTCTCGGGGTGCCGGACTTAGTCTACGGTCTCGGGGTGCCGGACTTAGTCTACGGTCTCGGGGTGCCGGACTTAGTCTACGGTCTCGGGGTGCCGGTCTACGGTGGGTGTGTACCTGTGAGCGTGTCAGTGAGTGACAGCGCTCGGCGGGAGTATTCCTCTCCACTGCTGCTGCTCGACATGGCCGACATCCGCTCCCCCCGCTCCCCCCGCTCCGGCCCGCTCAGCCCGACGGACATCTGGGTAAGAAACGCCGGTTTGGTCGCCATGGCGTTTCTGTCCTCGGCGTTACCCTGCGACCCCACCGAGCCGTCGGAGGGTGTGGCGTCGGCCTGCTGCTGCGGTTGCCGTGGTGACGTGGTGGTCATGTGATACACTGGGTTCTGGAACGACAGGGGGAGCAGCCCTGTCCTGCGCTGCCATTGGCCGTCGTCAAGGCCGTCACTAGGGGAGGAGTCCTGCAGGTCCACCAGAGACAGGCTGCGGCTCTCATTGGTGAGCTCCGCTCCCTCCCTCCGGCCCCCATTGGTCAGTTCAAATCCTGGCTCGTTCTCATTGGGTTCAGAGTACGAAGAGCTTGGCGCCGGAGAGCCCTGCCGGCCTGCAGCACAGCAAAGGTCAAAGGTCAAAGGTCACACCACTGAGCTCAGGGCTTACACAACAGCATGGATAAAGGTCAAAGGTCAAAGGTTACCTGACGCCGGCTGCAGACTCGATCCTTTAGTGACAAAAAACAAATCTTTGTTCTCCGGAGTCGGAGACGGAAGCCTGGTGAAATCTACCAAACTACACACACACACACACACACACACACGCACGCACGCACGCACGCACACACACACACACACACACACACGCACACACACACACACACACACACACACACACACACACACACACACACACACACACACACACACACACACACACACACACACACACACACACACACACACACACACACACACACACACACAATGACTTTAAAACAGAATGACACATCAGTAACTCTGAAGAAACACTATCAGCTACATCTCATCTGCTGACCCTCCGTCCAGTCCCACGCCGCCCTGCAGGCCGATGGAGGGATTACAGGCGGCCAGAGGAGGCGAGAGGGGCGGAGACAGAGGAGGCGGAGACACCACGCGCTGCGGCTCCGGAGACGACACGCACACGCCCCCCGGATTCACCACGCCGCCCGGGTTGGCCAGCGCCGCCGACACGTCTCTGAGGATGCGAGGAAGAGGGCCGAGCTTCGCCAGGCTGGACTGAGGAAGGACAGACAGGTGTGTTACTGGTCAGGTGTGTTACTGGTCAGGTGTGTTAGTGGTCAGGTGTGTAACTGGTCAGGTGTGTTACCTGGTCAGGTGTGTTAGTGGTCAGGTGTGTAACTGGTCAGGTGTGTTACCTGGTCAGGTGTGTTAGTGGTCAGGTGCGTAACTGGTCAGGTGTGTAACTGGTCAGGTGTGTTAGTGGTCAGGTGTGTAACTGGTCAGGTGTGTTAGTGGTCAGGTGTGTTACTGGTCAGGTGTGTTAGTGGTCAGATGTGTAACTGGTCAGGTGTGTTAGTGATCAGGTGTGTAACTGGTCAGGTGTGTAACTGGTCAGGTGTGTTACTGGTCAGGTGTGTTACTGGTCAGGTGTGTAACTGGTCAGGTGTGTAACTGGTCAGGTGTGTTAGTGATCAGGTGTGTAACTGGTCAGGTGTGTTAGTGGTCAGGTGTGTAACTGGTCAGGTGTGTAACTGGCCAGGTGTGTAACTGGCCAGGTGTGTAACTGGTCAGGTGTGTTAGTGGTCAGGTGTGTTAGTGGTCAGGTGTGTTACTGGTCAGGTGTGTAACTGGTCAGGTGTGTTACTGGTCAGGTGTGTTACTGGTCAGGTGTGTAACTGGTCCGGTGTGTTACTGGTCAGGTGTGTAACTGGTCAGGTGTGTAACTGGTCAAGTGTGTTACTGGTCAGGTGTGTAACTGGTCCGGTGTGTTAGTGGTCAGGTGTGTAACTGGTCAGGTGTGTAACTGGTCAGGTGTGTTAGTGGTCAGGTGTGTAACTGGTCAGGTGTGTAACTGGTCAGGTGTGTAACTGGTCAGGTGTGTTACTGGTCAGGTGTGTTAGTGGTCAGGTGTGTTACTGGTCAGGTGTGTTAGTGGTCAGGTGTGTAACTGGTCAGGTGCGTAACTGGTCAGGTGCGTAACTGGTCAGGTGCGTAACTGGTCAGGTGCGTAACTGGTCCGGTGTGTTAGTGGTCAGGTGTGTAACTGGTCAGGTGTGTAACTGGTCAGGTGTGTTAGTGGTCAGGTGTGTAACTGGTCAGGTGTGTAACTGGTCAGGTGTGTAACTGGTCAGGTGTGTTACTGGTCAGGTGTGTTAGTGGTCAGGTGTGTTACTGGTCAGGTGTGTTAGTGGTCAGGTGTGTTACTGGTCAGGTGTGTTACTGGTCAGGTGTGTAACTGGTCAGGTGTGTTACTGGTCAGGTGTGTTAGTGGTCAGGTGTGTAACTGGTCAGGTGTGTAACTGGTCAGGTGTGTTACTGGTCAGGTGTGTAACTGGTCAGGTGTGTTACTGGTCAGGTGTGTTAGTGATCAGGTGTGTAACTGGTCAGGTGTGTTACTGGTCAGGTGTGTAACTGGTCAGGTGTGTTAGTGGCCAGGTGTGTTAGTGGTCAGGTGTGTTAGTGGCCAGGTGTGTTACTGGTCAGGTGTGTTAGTGGTCAGGTGTGTTACTGGTCAGGTGTGTTAGTGGCCAGGTGTGTTACTGGTCAGGTGTGTTAGTGGCCAGGTGTGTTAGTGGTCAGGTGTGTTACTGGTCAGGTGTGTTACTGGTCAGGTGTGTTAGTGGTCAGGTGTGTTACTGGTCAGGTGTGTTACTGGTCAGGTGTGTTAGTGGTCAGGTGTGTTACTGGTCAGGTGTGTTAGTGGTCAGGTGTGTAACTGGTCAGGTGTGTAACAGGTCCGGTGTGTTAGTGATCAGGTGTCTAACTGGTCAGATGTGTTAGTGGTTAGGTGTGTTACTGGTCAGGTGTGTTACTGGTCAGGTGTGTTAGTGGTCAGGTGTGTTAGTGGTCAGGTGTGTTAGTGGTTAGGTGTGTTACTGGTCAGGTGTGTTACTGGTCAGGTGTGTTACTGGTCAGGTGTGTTAGTGATCAGGTGTGTAACTGGTCAGGTGTGTTACCTGGCCAGGTGTGTTACCTGGTCTAGTTCAGTCAGCAGGGTGTGCAGGCTGGACAGCTCTCGGCCGAGGTCGATGTATCCGTCGAAGCCGGCGGTGTGATTCAGTCCGTCTGGGTTGGAGATCTCCTGCAGGAAACGCTGCATGCTGCTCCACTGCCGCTCCACGAAGTCATTCATGAACAGCATGTACTCCTCTTTAGTGCCGAACCTGCAAGCACAGGTAACAGGTGAGCACCCAGGTACGGCTACAGGTGAACACACAGGTACAGGTACGGCTACAGGTGAGCACCCAGGTACAGGTACGGCTACAGGTGAGCACACAGGTACGGCTACAGGTGAGCACACAGGTACGGCTACAGGTGAGCACACAGGTACAGGTACGTCTACAGGTGAGCACACAGGTACAGGTACGGCTACAGGTGAGCACACAGGTACAGGTACGGCTACAGGTGAGCACACAGGTACGGCTACAGGTGAGCACACAGGTACAGGTACGGCTACAGGTGAGCACACAGGTACAGGTACGGCTACAGGTGAGCACACAGGTACAGGTACGTCTACAGGTGAGCACACAGGTACAGGTACGGCTACAGGTGAGCACACAGGTACGGCTACAGGTGAGCACACAGGTACAGGTACGGCTACAGGTGAGCACACAGGTACAGGTACGGCTACAGGTGAACACACAGGTACGGCTACAGGTGAGCACACAGGTACGGCTACAGGTGAGCACACAGGTACGGCTACAGGTGAGCACAAAGGTACGGCTACAGGTGAGCACACAGGTACGGTTACAGGTGAGCACACAGGTACAGCTACAGGTGAGCACACAGGTACAGCTACAGGTGAGCACACAGGTACAGGTACGGCTACAGGTGAACACACAGGTACGGCTACAGGTGAGCACACAGGTACGGCTACAGGTGAACACACAGGTACGGCTACAGGTGAGCACACAGGTGACAGACTCACTTGCTGAAGTTGGCGAGGTTCTGGATGACTTTAGCGATGAGGGTCAGAGTTCGCGCCGTGCGTTCATCGGGGAATTCCTGCATCAGGTCGAACAGAGACGGTGACATCACAGCCGGACACAGGAAGCGCAGGAACAACGAGGCGCTGATGAGACGCTCGCTGATGTCTGGTCGCCCCCGGTTACCGCACTCCTGTCGCCATGACGCAAACACTTCCTTCAGTTCCCGTGGAAACACCCTGGAGACAAACATGACACACAGTGATGGAAGAGTGAGTGTGTGTGTGTATGTGTGTGTGTGTGTGTATGTGTGTGTGTGTGTGTGTGTGTGTGTGTATGTGTGTGTGTGTGTGTGCATGCATGTGTGTGTGTGCGTGTGTATGTGTGTATATGTGTGTGTGTGTGTGTATGTGTGTGTGTGTATGTGTATGTGTGTGTATGTGTGTGTGTGTCTGTGTCTGTGTGTGTGTGTGTGTGTGTGTGTCTGTGTCTGTGTGTGTGTGTGTGTGTGTGTGTATGTGTGTATGTCTGTGTGTGTGTGTGTGTGTGTGTATGTGCGTGCGTGTGTGTGTGTGTGTGTACCTGTATGAATCGAGGATCTTGCAGAAGGCGAGCTCGCAGCACATCCTCAGGTTAGCTTGGTGCTCTGCGAGGTCAGAGGTCGCACAGCGGGACGGATCCACCTCACAGTTCTCATCGGATTCGTACAGAGCTTTAATGAACTCACCTACACACACACACACACACACACACACACACACACACACACACACACACACACACACACACACACACATACACACACACACACCCACACCCACACACACACACGCATACACACACACACACACACGCATACACACACACACACACACACACACACACACATACACACATACACACATACACACATACACACATACACACACACACACACACACACACACACACACACACACACACACACACACACACACACACACACACACACACACACATATACACACATACACACACACACAGTCACAATTGTTCAGTCATGATCTACTGGAGTATATTGTGTATTTCTGTATTTATAGTTGTTTATTGTGTGTGTAGTTGTGTACTGTGTGTATTGTGTGTGTATTGTGTGTACTGTGTGTGTATTGGGTGTGTATTGTGTGTATTGTGTGTGTACTTTGTGTATTGTGTGTATTGTGTGTACTGTGTGTAGTTGTGTATTGTGTGTATTGTGTGTATTGTGTGTGTAGTTGTGTATTGTGTGTATTGTGTGTACTGTGTGTGTAGTTGTGTAGTTGTGTATTGTGTGTATTGTGTGTATTGTGTGTGTATTATGTATTGTGTGTGTACTGTGTGTAGTTGTGTATTGTGTGTGTACCCAGAGCGTCCTGCAGGTACTTCTGTCCAATCAGCTTCAGGTAGCCTTCGATGCTCTTTGTGGCCAACGTGTTCTCCCTGAAGATCAGCTGGTCGTTGTCTCGGCAACGGTCCACCTCTGACATCATCAGGTCCGTCAAGAAGTCCTGCACAGAGGGGTCAAAGGTCAGCTGTTGGATTGGTGGGTGTGGCCTGTGTGCAGTGGGTGTGGCCTGTGTAGTGGGTGTGGTCTATGTATGTAGTGGGTGTGGCCTGTGTATGCAGTGGGTGTGGCCTGTGTATGCAGTGGGTGTGGCATATGTGTGTAGTGGGCGTGGCCTGTGTATATAGTGGGTGTGGCCTATGTATGTAGAGGTGTGGCCTATGTTCAGTGGGTGTGGCCTATGTATACAGTGGGTGTGGTATGTATGTAGTGGGTGTGGCCTATGTATATAGTGGGTGTGACCGCTGTGCAGTGGATGTGGCCTATAGATGTATACAGTGGGTGTGGCCTAATGTGTGCAGTGGGTGTGGTCTATGTATACAGTGGGTGTGGCCGCTGTGCAGTGGGTGTGTTCTGTGTTCTGTGGGTGTGGTCTGTGTGCAGTGGGCGTGGTCTCTGTGTGGTGGGCGGGGCTACCTTGGCCTTGCCGGTGCTGTGCAGGATGTGAACCAGAGCAGCAGCGAGCTCTTCTTTGGCCCTCAGGCTGATGGAGGCTTCCAGCGTGTTGCAGAGCAGCAGATAGTTGGAGCTGATGTATTCTGCAAACTCTTTGTACTGCTCCATGGGCAGGATGACGATGCTCTGATAGCGAGCTTTGATCCTCACGGTGGGAACTGAAGACTTACCTGAAACACAACAGGGTCAGTTCATGATGACTGGAGACCGCTTGGTCTGTAGAAACTGATGAGAGCTCAGAGGATGAACTGAACTATTGTTTATGTTGCTTCTCGTGTCTCTTTGGATCGTGGTGGAAACTCTGCAGGTGTTATATTGTAGTGACAGGAAGACTGAAATGTTTCTTATTGTAATAAAAGTGTAACTGCTGACTCACCTCGGCTGGTGCTGGGCGTGCTCACCGAATACCACTTCTCCACCAGCTGTCTGCCGGTCACCATGGCGACGGGGATGTTGACCAACCCGACGTAGCTGCTCTTGTCCTTCTTCCTCTTCCTGTCGGTGTCCTTGTAGAGGTGAAGCGTCACCGCGCCGACGGACGGCAGGCTGCTGAAGTCGAAGCGCTCTCCCCAAAATATGTTGTCTGTCTTCAGTTTACACGACGTGCGAGCGTAAAGACTGTCGTCCAGACACAGCTCGCAGAAGTACCTGAAGTACAAATACTACAGTCACTACACAGCTGGCAGAAGTACCTGAAGTACAAATACTACAGTCACTACACAGCTGGCAGAAGTACCTGAAGTACAAATACTACAGTCACTACACAGCTGGCAGAAGTACCTGAAGTACAAATACTACAGTCACTACACAGCTGGCAGAAGTACCTGAAGTACAAATACTACAGTCACTACACAGCTCACAGAAGTACCTGAAGTACAAATACTACAGTCACTACACAGCTGGCAGAAGTACCTGAAGTACAAATACTACAGTCACTACACAGCTCGCAGAAGTACCTGAAGTACAAATACTACAGTCACTACACAGCTGGCAGAAGTACCTGAAGTACAAATACTACAGTCACTACACAGCTGGCAGAAGTACCTGAAGTACAAATACTACAGTCACTACACAGCTGGCAGAAGTACCTGAAGTAAAAATACTACAGTCACTACACAGCTGGCAGAAGTACCTGAAGTACAAATACTACAGTCACTACACGGCTCACAGAAGTACCTGAAGTACAAATACTACAGTCACTACACAGCTCACAGAAGTACCTGAAGTAAAAATACTACAGTCACTACACAGCTGGCAGAAGTACCTGAAGTACAAATACTACAGTCACTACACAGCTCGCCGAAGTACCTGAAGTACAAATACTACAGTCACTACACAGCTGGCAGAAGTACCTGAAGTACAAATACTACAGTCACTACACAGCTGGCAGAAGTACCTGAAGTACAAATACTACAGTCACTACACAGCTGGCAGAAGTACCTGAAGTACAAATACTACAGTCACTACACAGCTCGCAGAAGTACCTGAAGTACAAATACTACAGTCACTACACAGCTGGCAGAAGTACCTGAAGTACAAATACTACAGTCACTACACAGCTGGCAGAAGTACCTGAAGTAAAAATACTACAGTCACTACACAGCTGGCAGAAGTACCTGAAGTACAAATACTACAGTCACTACACAGCTGGCAGAAGTACCTGAAGTACAAATACTACAGTCACTACACAGCTGGCAGAAGTACCTGAAGTACAAATACTACAGTCACTACACAGCTGGCAGAAGTACCTGAAGTACAAATACTACAGTCACTACACAGCTGGCAGAAGTACCTGAAGTACAAATACTACAGTCACTACACAGCTGGCAGAAGTACCTGAAGTACAAATACTACAGTCACTACACAGCTGGCAGAAGTACCTGAAGTACAAATACTACAGTCACTACACAGCTGGCAGAAGTACCTGAAGTACAAATACTACAGTCACTACACAGCTGGCAGAAGTACCTGAAGTACAAATACTACAGTCAACAGGCTAACTGGCTCCACCGTGCTACGTGTGTCCTGTGTATCACTAGTGAAGTATTTCCCGTAGTCTGGTCCGGAGGGTCTGGTCCGAGGGTTTGGTCCGGAGGGTTTGGTCCGGAGGGTCTGGTCTGGAGGGTCTGGTCCGGAGGGTCTGGTCCGGTTGGTCTGGTCGGTCTGGTCTGGAGGGTTTGGTCCGGAGGGTTTGGTCTGGTCGGTCTGGTCCGGAGGGTCTGGTCCGGAGGGTCTGGTCCGGTTGGTCTGGTCGGTCTGGTCTGGAGGGTCTGGTCTGGTCGGTCTGGTCCGGAGGGTCTGGTCTGGAGGGTCTGGTCTGGTCGGTCTGGTCCGGAGGGTCTGGTCCGGAGGGTCTGGTCCGGTTGGTCTGGTCGGTCTGGTCTGGAGGGTCTGGTCTGGAGGGTCTGGTCCGGAGGGTCTGGTCTGGTCGGTCTGGTTTGGAGGGTCTGGTCCGGTTGGTCTGGTCGGTCTGGTCTGGTCGGTCTGGTCCGGAGGGTCTGGTCCGGTTGGTCTGGTCGGTCTGGTCTGGAGGGTCTTGTATAACAGAGTCGGCTTACTGGGGTCGGCTCTGATGCTCGGTAGTTAAAAGTAGCTGCAGGTATAGCAGCGGGTGTAGAAGCAGGTGTATCTGCAGGTGTAGCTGTGGGTGTAGCAGCAGGTACAGCAGCATGTGTAGCAGCAGGTGTAGTTGTGGGTGTAGCAGCGGGTGGAGCAGCATGTGTAGCAGCGGGTGTAGCAGTGGGTGTAGCTGCAGGTGTAGCAGCATGTGGAGCAGCATGTGTAGCAGCGGGTGTAGCAGTGGGTGTAGCAGCAGGTACAGCAGCAGGTATAGCAGCATGTGGAGCAGCATGTGTAGCAGCGGGTGTAGCAGTGGGTGTAGCTGCAGGTGTAGCAGCATGTGGAGCAGCATGTGTAGCAGCATGTGTAGCAGCGGGTGTAGCAGTGGGTGTAGCTGCAGGTGTAGCAGCAGGTATAGCAGCATGTGGAGCAGCATGTGTAGCTGCGGGTGTAGCAGCAGGTGTAGATGCGGGTGTAGCAGCGGGTGTATCTGCAGGTGTAGCCTGTGTAGCTGCGGGTGTAGCAGCAGGTGTAGCTGCGGTAGTAGCAGCAGGTGTAGCTGCGGGTGTAGCAGCGGGTGTAGTAGCGGTTGTAGCTGCAGGTGTAACAGCAGGCGTAGTAGCGGGTGTAGTAGCAGGTGTAGTAGCAGGTGTAGCAGCGGGTGTATTAGCGGGTGTATCTGCAGGTGTAGCAGCGGGTGTAGCTGCGGGTGTAGCAGTGGTTGTAGCAGTGGGTGTAGTGGCGGGGTATAGTAGCAGGTGTAGCAGCGGGTGTAGCAGCAGGTGTAGCAGTGGGTGTAGTGGCGGGGTATAGTAGCAGGTGTAGCAGCAGGTGTAGCAGCGGGTGTAGCAGTGGGTGTAGCTGCGGGTGTATCTGCAGGTGTAGCAGTGGGTGTAGCAGCGGGTGTAGCAGCGGGTGTAGCTCTGGGTGTAGCTGCGGGTGTAGCGTACCGTTTCTTGGCGGGCAGGTCCTTGGCTTCGATCACCCACACCGTGAGGAGGTTCTCCAGACGCCGGCTGTTGTCCTTGTTGGGGTGAACGGCTCTCCGCAGGTTCTCCATCCATTTATCTCTCTCCGCTGCCGAGCGGCACGAGAAGCACTTCGTCCCTGTGGAGGTGGTTACCTAGGAGACCAAGGGTCAGAGGTCAGAGGTCAGAACATGTGTGTGTCGGTTGTGTGTTAAGATGATGGATGTGTGGGTCTCACCTCGAAGCAGTAGTCCTGCCCCAGTAGGGAGGAGTGGACCGGTTTGATGATCACTGATTGGTCCATCTTGAGCTCCAGAGACGACACACAGCCGGCGCTTAGCAACGACTCCTGGCTACCGCAACGCAGCCGCCGCATCACACACCTAGAACCGCAGAACACCACAGAACACCTGAGCTCAGGGTCATCAGGTACCAGCTAGTTCTGTCATCAGGTACCAGCTGGTTCTATCATCAGGTACCAGCTGGTTCTGATATCAGGTACCAGCTGGTTCTATCATCAGGTACCACCTGGTTCTCTCATCAGGTACCAGCTGGTTCTCTCATCAGGTACCAGCTGGTTCTCTCATCAGGTACCAGCCGGTTCTATCATCAGGTACCAGCCGGTTCTATCATCAGGTACCAGCCGGTTCTCTCATCAGGTACCAGCCGGTTCTATCATCAGGTACCAGCTGGTTCTATCATCAGGTACCAGCTGGTTCTGTTCTCCTCCCTGTGAAGTTTGGTCCTCTTGAACCGGACTCTGGTTGGTTAGTTTCCCTAATGTTCCCTAATGTTCCCTAATGTTCCCAGATGTTCCCTAATGTTCCCAGATGTTGCCTAATGTTCCCTAATGTTCCCAGATGTTCCCAGATGTTCCCAGATGTTCCCTAATGTTCCCTAATGTTCCCTAATGTTCCCAGATGTTCCCAGATGTTCCCAGATGTTCCCTAATGTTCCCAGATGTTCCCAGATGTTCCCAGATGTTCCCAGATGTTCCCTAATGTTCCCTAATGTTCCCTAATGTTCCCAGATGTTTCCAGATGTTCCCTAATGTTCCCAGATGTTCCCTAATGTTCCCTAATGTTCCCTAATGTTCCCAGATGTTCCCAGATGTTCCCAGATGTTCATGAACGAGTTTTGATTCAGTGAGTCAGAAGAACACAAACAGCAAAGACCTCAGACTGGATTATAAATAAACTCAGTTCAGTATTTTCTGTGTTAGAGAACATCAGAACAACAATCAATGAAACCAAAACCATCCAGGAACCATCCAGGAACCGGCAGGAATCAGCAGGAACCAGCAGGAACCAGCAGGAACCGGGAGGAACCGGGAGGAACCGGGAGGAACCGAGAGGAACCGAGAGGAACCAGGAGGAACCAGCAGGGACCAGGAGGAACCAGCAGGAACCAGGAGGAACCGGGAGGAAACGGGAGGAACCGGGAGGAACCAGGAGGAACCAGCAGGGACCAGGAGGAACCGGGAGGAACCAGGAGGAACCAGGAGGAACCAGCAGGAACCAGGAGGAACCGGGAGGAACCAGGAGGAACCAGCAGGAACCAGCAGGAACCGGGGGGAACCAGGAGGAACCAACAGGAACCAGAAGGAACCAGGAGGAACCGGGACCTACTGAGGGTTCTGGTACCTAACAACAGTCAGGGTACCGTTGGCTCTGACCCAGTAGTCTGTGTGACCCTCCAAACATCTGCCTCCCCAGAACCATCAGTGGGTTCCTCCTGGTTCCTGCTGGTTCCTCCTGGTTCCTCCTGGTTCCTCCCGGTTCCTCCCGGTTCCTCCTGCTTCCTCCCGGTTCCTCCTGCTTCCTCCCGGTTCCTGCTGGTTCCTCCTGGTTCCTGCTGGTTCCCCTGGTGATGGTTGATGGTTTGGTTTCATGGTTGCGTCAGTGAGGTTTAAATGTTCCTTCACGTTCTGCTGGACGGTGATCAGCTGTTCTCCTGGTGGCCGACAGCTTCCTGTTTCCTGTCAGCATCCCGAACCCGACCCCGACCCCTGCCTGTCTGAAGCCAACACAACACTTCCTGCTACACTGCTTCTAATTAATAATTAATGGGAGAGTTTTATTTTGAAGGAGTGAAACGTTAGGGGACAACTTGCACACCTCCAACAGGTTACTTCCTGTCTTACTTCCTGCTTTGTGTCACATGGTCCTGACCAATGAGAGGAGAACTGATTCACACCTTCAACCAATCACATTTACAGCTGTGTGGTCATCAATGACATCACTGACTGGCCTCTGACTTCCAAAAACAAACAAACACACACACACACACACACACACCACACACACACCACACACACACCACA